>NC_142680.1:8235728-8478228 GCF_964200805.1 Pocillopora damicornis | reverse complement strand
AAAGCGCTCGAGTACAATTCAGGCCATTTCAAATAACTTCTTCGTGTTACTCACTTAGCCTGTTTAGTTCAGCTGCAAACTTAAATTATATCGCACTGGAATGTCCCTCTCTTTAGGATAAAACGTGGGATCCTTACCCGTTTTATAGCATCGAGGTCAAGACAAGTAACTTAGTTGTGAATCATTTTTTCATAACTGGGAACCTAATTGCATCGGTCAACAGCCACCCACAGTGGCTGTGTTTTTTTACATCTCCATCATGATAGTTGTTATTGTAATTAGAGTGGAGCACGCGCGCAAATAAATCAATTTTAAGTTATTTAGCGGAAGATGTATGGGTTGTTCGCATGTGGCAGAACACTCTGCACTTCCTAGCTTGAATGAAAGGACATTCTTCTCGAAACGATTGCTGGCGGAAATTTTACGAAGAAAAGCCTCTGAGATCGTGTAACACATAAGGCCCTGTCTGGACAATTGCGCAATAAAGAACTTTATCGGTGTTTACTTAGCCTCCTCTACTCTAGAAGGGTTGGAACAATTTGATAAGTTATGAAAACCGTGACGCATTTCACTCGAGTTCCCACGAAGATATGTCGAGCTCACGATAATCGAGGAAGACATATAGATGAAGTACTTCCTTCTTTTTCTTTTTCCTCGGGCTCGGAGGGATTATGATGGCCAAACACAAAATCAAACTTTGCCTTTGTTCCCTATTGTTTTAACATTTGCACTTGCAATTTTTTTTGGCGAGTGTTGTGAAAGATCTCAGATCAAAACCGTCACGTACACTCTCTTAAGTATCTCACAATAAGCATCTTAAGAGATATCTCGGGAAAGTCATTCTCGATAAAATTAGATTATTACAAATAGTGATGTGACAAGAGATTATTGACAGAGAAAATAGGTCCAACTACCTGTCAGGTAATAAGAAACTCAGCGGAGAGTATAGTCTTATGAGTTTATAAAGCTTGCCGCCACATCTTCTGTATAGTTTCTCGTCGTATATGCCTGCTGCATACATCCAAAGAGTTACGCCCAAATCATTACAATGAGACGTTCTCAACAAGGAATAGGTATGTAATACCGGCTGTTTGGTATACAATTTGCAGTACATAGAAACTTCTGGAAACACTTTGGACATTTTTTTTCCAAATATAGGACTTTTTGTAAAAAAAAGAGTATGTCATTTAATACTAGAGCCCTTCAATTTGAAGAGGAAAACAGTTGTAGCAACGTTCATAACATGGGGTCTGCATGAAAGACTTTATTTTGCAAAATGTAAGAATTCTCGGGAAGCCTTCCATATATCATCAATTGAGTGGACAGAAGTTGAAGTGCAGGCGTAGTGGTTCATAGTCGTTCTGGAGCTTGTTTAGATAAAGCACGTTCTTTTCATCTAACACAGTCGAACCTTAACACTAATGATTTTCTATTACTTTGTTTTACACTGTGTTCTTTACAATCCCATTTCCAAACTCTCAAGATCGGCTTGTTTCTCAACACAAAATCAAACTTTGCAATTTTTGACGAGTGTTGCGAAAGATATGAGATAACGTCAAACCGTCACGTACACTCTCTTAAGTATCTCACAATAAGCATTTTAAGAGATATCGCAGGACGGTCATTCTCGATAAAACTAGATTGATACGTGTGATGTCTCTGACAGTATGTGAAGTAAAATGTCGAGAAAATAGATTATTGGCAGAGAAAACAGGTCCACTCTCCTGTCAGGTTTATTCCACATCAGTTTATAAAGGTTGCCGCCACATTTTCTGTATAGTTTCTCGTTTTCTATTTGGTCGTATATGCGTGCTGCATACATCCAAAGAGTTAGACCCAAATCATTACAATGAGACGTTCTCAACAAGGAATAGGCATGATATTATCAAGTATCGTCAGATTATATGGCTGTTTCATCATAGCTTTGGCAACGCGGTAAAATTCCAGTATCAGTTGGTTTCGCGTAGACCTTCGTGTCTGGTCGGGGACTGTTTCTGATAATCATCATTCCAAGAAAGGGAAGTCTGTCGTTGTTCTCAAGTTCCTTTATGAAGCTGAGTGTTCACTAGAATACCGAGGCAGACGAAACATCGGGCATTTTGCTAAGGGTTTTATCGACAAAGCGCTAATAGAAAGCAGCCGTCTTGTTTTTCCTTTAAAATTTTTCTTCAATATGGCACATAAACGCATCTTCCATTAGTGGTCCGAAGGAGAGCCCATGGTAACTCTATCCACTTGCTCGTACAAATTTCCTGCAAATTGGGAAAAGGTGTTTTTTGTTTGTTTTTTTTTTTTTTTTTTGTGATGTTAAGGGCATATCTCCTATTGAAACCGTTGTCTTCGAACGCTTTCTCTGCTTGGATTTCGATGCCTCATCAGCCTCTGTTTTCTTCTCAACGCTGAATGAAATCCACCCTTCACTCATTTTTACGATGGAACTGAGCTATGCACATTATGTTGGCTTCACCAGCCGACACTTTCATCAACGTGAAGAGGAACACGAGCGATCAAAACCCGACAGTCACGTAAAGGACGAACACGGAAAGGATCGCGAGACCATCGAAAGAAATTTCAAGATTCTGAAGAAATGTCAGAGCGAACAGGATTGTTTGATCTTTGAAATGCTTTTTATTCGCGAACTTGAACCAAAACTGAACAAACATAGTGATTCGATCCGTGCAAAAGTGTTAACCTTATCGATTCACTTTTAACATAATTTCTTTCGCCTTAGCGTTTTTATCATTCTTGCCTCGATTTTCTCGTAATTTTTCTATGTAAATATTTTAGAGTTTTAGTCAGAATGCCATTAGCATTTTTAGAATTGATTACATAGATAAGCACATGACAAAAATTTGATCCTTCAGCTTCAAACTGACCATATTTGGCAGCATGATAAAAATTTTATCCTTCAACTTGAAAATGACACTTTTTAACCTTAATATTTATAGTAAAATCCGTTTATATCTAGGTTATGGGATTTCGTAGATTTGGCAGATTTCCTTGTTATTCTTTACTTAGTTGGTTATTGAAGAAGTTGTCAAAGGATCGTTCATTGTGAATCGTTGATTAAAGATCGTTGCTGGTTTGAGCTAATTATAAAATAACGTAAAAATATTTCTGAGAGCAAGCGTGAAAGGTAATTCTAAATGGAGATTGTTAACATCCACAGTTGATCCTTACAACTAGTAACACTCTTGATGAAAGGGAATCAGAGACTGGTTTTGCTGTTATTCCTTACATTCAGAGTGTTACGGAACCCATCAAGAGAATTTTGAATAGCCACAACGTTAAAGTTGCTCAAAAACCTTTTCAGACTTTGGGGCATATTTTCGCCAAATCTTAGGATTCTGTCACGAAAGAACAACAAACCGACGCCATTTATTCTATCCCTTGCAAGGACTGGGACAACGAATACATTGGACAGACCAAACATCAGTTTGGTACACGTTTGAAAGAGATAAAAAACCAGTTTTCTTTTGCAAAAAGGAAAATTCAGCATTATCGGAGCACACATGCCTAACTTACCATACAATTAGGTGGGATAATTCTAAAATTATCACCACTAATCGGCGTTACCACCAGAGCCTTTGTTTGGAGGCTTGGCATATTAACTCCGCCCACGCTCCTTTACATCGTGACGATGGCGGCTTGCCTCCTGGCCCCTATTGACACCTCGTCAGAAAAAAGGCAGCTATTTAGTGATCATATAAAAAAGACCTCTTGTTGCAGCGTTTACATCACCACTAATGAAGGCACTAGACAGGAGTGTCTTAACGTTGGGTCTATGAATTGTAACTTATTCGGTTGCATTCATTAAATCTGTAAACCAGAGTAGCATCAGACCATGTCTGATCGACCACCTGGTTGCCGTGTGAACTTTAATATATTTTAAACAATTTATGTTTGCAGTATAGGCTAACGCAAATGGGGTAATGCACATATGCCGTCTTTCAAGTTGATCTAACTTTTGAAAAATTAACCTTTGGTTTTGCGGGGATGTAGGAAATGAAGCACCAAGGTTTAACTCCAAGAGATATCTTTACATAGTATGTTTTGCCTACCCACTTCAGGTCATGTAATAATACTCTAGGGAATTACTACATTCAAATTTCTTCTTACTCACTTGATTTTTCTTCTTTCCTTTAGGTTCTGATCTGCTTTTTCTGGCACTTTCTGTGACTTATCAAATTCTACCATCAGCCCAGGCATTCCCAATAGACTGCCAAAAGAACACTGCAGTCTGTTTGGAAGAAATAATGAAGGAAGTCACCCAAGTTCGATTTGAGGTTAAAATTCTCATGGAGAACAAAACATTGGCGAGACGTAAGCATGATTCTTCTTCGTTAATGTTTGCTACTATCTTTCTTAACGTTTATTCATTTCAATTCTTCCTGCAATTTTTCAAGAGTATATCAACTGTTATTCCCTTGTATTTCATCAACAGCTAAGAACTGTGTTGAGCTCTACCATTCCGGTCAAAGGATCAGCGGTGTTTATACAATCGACCCAGATGGCTCAGGCGCCTTTAATGTGTATTGTGACCAAACTACTTCTGGTGGGGGGTGGACAGTCTTCCAGAAGAGAATGGATGGCTCTGTTGATTTTAATCGCACCTGGAAAGACTACATACATGGCTTCGGTAACTTGGTCGGTGAATTTTGGCTCGGACTGGACAAGATAAATCGTCTGACACAAAACAAGACAAAGAACATGCTTCGAGTAGATCTGGGGGTAACTACTCGCCAAACTGTTCACGCTGAGTATGAATGGTTTGGAATTGGGAACAGGACTACTGACTACCGGCTGTGCATCGGCAATATGACAAGTAAGTAAACCGTCTTTTAAACATTCATCGTTGGATTTTTATATGTTACTTCCCTTTCGATGTCTAGTGCCCTATTCACACCAAAGCTAAAGAGCTGTTCTGCTAAAAACGATTTAAAGTTGGTTTCTTTAGAGAGGCTGCTTAAACTGATGTTTGCCTACTTCAAATTTAGCCAATTGAAAATACAAGTTAGTGACAACTTTAATCCAATGGAAAACTCAATTATTCAGTTCTCTGTTACTGATTGTTAATTCAATCCCCACCCCCAACTCCACGTAACCTGCAGATAATGGTTTCAGTCTAGCGTTTGAGTGTTTTTTTGCTGTTAATTCTGCCTATACCTAGTTAAGTCCGCGCTACCACGAAGACAGTTTGCTTTCGAAGCTGCTTGAGATAGAAAAATCATTGAACTCAGCTTTAGCAAAATAAAATTTGAGTATTAATTATATTTCCCGATATTTTTGTATTTCGATATCTGCCCTACTTCGTCGATTATCGAGTTTGGGGCGTCAAAAGTATTATCTTGATCCAAATATTATGAAATTTTCTTTTTTTCTTTTTTAAGGAGATGAAACTGTTTCCTCTGATTCCCTCAATCCTCACAAAGATCTCAATTTTGGTACCTGGGATAGGGATCCTGCTAATTGTACACAGAAAAGAGGCGGAGGCTGGTGGTATGGCAGAAGTAGTAAATGTGCTGTTTCTTCGAATCTCAACGGAATTTATCCGCATTGTCGAAATGAAACCTGGGCCGATATCCATTGGAGAGAATTAGACCCAAACAATCCCAAGGGCAACGCCCCCACATCAACTGAAATGAAAATTAGACCAGTGGATTTTTTTTAAAAACTTTCTGACGATAAAGTGTTCACGTAAATAGTGATTTCTGCGTCTTCTGCTCGATCGACTTCGTTGTTATTAAAATTGTGATTGGCAGATTAATGATCGAGTGGCCTTGAATTTGCATGAATTCCACCGGGGAAACATCATCGTTAACTGTTTCCTTCGTGACCAGGCATCAAGTGCAGTAATTTTTAACGGCAAGACAAAAAAGATCTGTATTTTTTCCAACGCCTCTTAATTTTAGAGGTTAAAATGTTTAGAATATACAGAATAGAAAAAATGACAAAATCATGGACTCGACCATATATAGTCGGTCAAATGCGATTTTAGAAAATAATTTTTTTTTTCGGAAGGATTTATATCTGTAGAACGTTCTAAGCTATTATAGTATAGCAAGGAAATGTACTTACTTTTACCCTTAATTGTCTGTGCACTGCACCTGAAGAAACTACAAATCTATCAAAATGAACGATGAAAAAGTCTTAAATTTCTCTCTCAAAGTCACGGAGTAGAAAAATAGCAAATACCAAACTTGGAAAATAGTCCAAAATTTTGCTTAAATCGTTATATGGTCGGACTCTTAAAAAAAGACAGCGACAGGTTAGGTCTTTCATTCGTTTCCCTCTCAATTTAAAATCTCTAAAATACAAAGCCAATACTTCCGTTTAAAAATGCGCAGAAACACTTTGTTTCCGTTTTTTATCGACTAACTTCTTTCATTTTGAGAGAAATTAAGAGAGTTTAAGTAATCTTCGATAAATCTTAATTACCATGTTTATTGGATTTAACCTTTCGGTCGGATCGCCTTTGCGGGTGGAATTACTGCCAGAATGAAGTCGTTGAATTCCCGATCCATTACGTAAACGGGTTGCTGCCACTTTTAAGTCGCTTCAAGGCAGAATTTCTTCTTACAGCATCAACACAATATCAAGCACACAAATGTTGAGAGTAACGAGAAATATCAATAAGGCAATTATTTAATGCAGGATCCAATGTAAACTTCCCCAAAATAACACCATAATAATTGAATGGCAATTAGTAAGGAGAATTTCTTATGAGATCTTGAGAGTAAAAGGCCGGTAAAGGGATTATCACTACACTGAAGAATCTATTGAGCATTAGAAAGGGGACCGTGAGCAAATGCAATCTTCCGTCATTAGGATTTCGAGTCCTAAACGCGCAAATAATATCAAGACTAGCTTAGGCATGGAGAGAATAGAGTAGGATAAAGTTAAATGAGATGGACTCAATCAATGTGTAATGCGAAAAAAGAAGATTAAGATGACGAATAATAAGATTTGCGAATAATACGATTTGACCCTGGTAAAGCGCACGTGTGTTAGTTATAAGACTCGTAGATTCTCCAAAAGGTTATCTGCAGTTTCTCAAGCTTTTAAGATGATGTTCTTCTGTGACTGACACAGGTATTTATAGAAAAAAGAGCTTCGAGTCGAACCTATGACCCTCCGAAAAATACTTCAGATGCTGTACCACTGAGCCATTGGAGACTCGTGGCAGGCTGAGCCGATTATCTTTGTCCATGGAGACAAACTTCATCTATACTTCTAGGATAGGAATATCGACATGGGATGCTATTGCACGATAGTGATGTAAATAAAGACGTTCAATTTTAATCCTAGTAATTTGTTTTTTGTCTTGTTTTCTTGTTGTCTCTTTGATTGTTCTTTCACGACTCAAACATGATACGACAAAATTTAATAAAGAAGGCATGACGTCTCAATCAAAAACACACCTATCGGGCAGTGAGAGCGCGCGTACTAACTTAAATTTTTCCTCTTTAAGTTATTTAGGCGGGTATGCTGACGCTTTTGTCTTTACCGTTAGCATCCTAGTTTCCGTGTGTCAATCTAATTTCTGATCTTTCGCAATGTCCGCTGGGTGAGCAGGAAATATATTATTTCGGAACACCTCTCCATACCACCCAAAGGAAGAGAGAAAGAAACAAAAAACAAAAAAAATTCCAAAAATTTAAATTCTGCAAATTTTTCAAAATAAAATTGTCTGATTAACATTTTCTACGTTTTTCGTGAGGAACTCTGGCTGTTATCGTTAAAGCCTTTCGAGAGAAAACTAACTCACCGGAACTCCTAAATTAATTCTTGTTCCGATATTGAAAGAATTCATTTCTGTGTTAGTGCAGTTTTGCCACAGGCTAAGATAAAGTGGCGACTAAGCAACAAGGAGATAAATGAACTTTTTAAAATCTTTATTACGTCATTGAGCGGAAACTGTGCTTGACAGGTCCCCGTACATGCCCGTGAGGGGATAGAGGGTGGGGTAAGTACTTCTTAGTCCCATTTTCACGGCTGGATGGATTTACTATAATAGGGCTGCATTCTTTAAATGGAGTTACTACAATGGGGTCGCACATTTTTCGAGATTTTGGGGGTGAGAAAAGTCTCGTATATAGGAATTTAAAAATGGAAAGATTTACAGTCAAAAAGTTGTCACTGTATTTCGCGCTGTTGTTTAACAATCGGTTTGCATTGGAAGTATGCCTTTCCCCTCTGCCGCCCACGCGGGCTGCGAGGTCACGCAGAAACAGATGACGTGCTTTTGAAACAACGTTCTACAGATGGACAAACAAAGAAATTGATAATTTCGCATGTGTCTAACATTCTTTGGTGTAAAATACTCATCTAAGCTTTTGTTTGTCATTGACAAGAACTTAATTGGTTTTTGTTTTCATGTTGTAACAGTCTTCGAAAGCACGCACGCACGCCAGAAACAGATAAGGATTCGAAGATCAGTGGATGGTTAGGACCATTAGGCTTGCAAAAGAAAGCACAAAGAATTTAATAGACTGGGAATGTTTTGAATCAAACAAAGTTTCTATTGGGGTCAAAGAAGAGAGAAAGACAAGGGACTTAAATCCGTCGGATTATAGTATTCCGTTTAACGTTTCAAGGCGCGACTATGATGGTTAAAAGCGAAAAGGTCGAATTTTCTGAGAGTCATATTTCAAGCATTTCAGCAGACAACATTCCTTGGTCACAGAAACGTTGTTCGGGCTTCCCTTAAGTAATCACATCAAATGTAGCAAGAAACAAACACACCCTGTAAAAGTTTTGCATGGTATTATTTGGCCTTCTATTACACATTCTTGTAAGTTTCTAGCAAACCAGTTCTTGCTCTTAGATCCATTTAGAGAAGATTATCTGCAAATATTTACATCTGCATCCCTTGCGAAAACGTTTTAAAACATGGGAATAAAAAGATTAGTATTGAAATGTATTTGCCTGGTTTTGCAAAGAGGGTAATGCTTGTGCAAATTCATGTCGTTATTAAAAATTTGTAGTATCTGCAAAGGTGAAGGAAACAAAGAGCACAATGTCACGTTTATATCACGTGTGCACAGGAAAGCCACAAGAACAGGCAAATCAGTGCGTCAACACCAATTTATATCCCTAAATTTTCAACACGTTTGCTTACTTTGCAACCCGAGTGAATCCAAATTTTCGTGTAGTGTATTTCACCTTTTTTTTTTTTCTGTCCTAAACGCAGAAATATCTAATCAATAAGATTCCAAGACAATGAGATCAGGTTTTTGTTTCTTTTTCCTCTCAAAAACACGAAGCCAGTGATTTGTTTGTAAATACACAGACGCAGTTTGTTTGGACAATCTTTTTGTTCAACTTCGTTACGTTTGAAAGAAATTAAGACAAATTAGTAAATCCTCCGGACGCGTCCACTGACATGTTTTACTGGATTTAATCTTTAGGTATTTTCCCTTCAGGGTTTGAATTTCCGCAAGAATAAAGATGCCCAGTTTCCGATCCACTATAAATATGGAATGGAGCCACCCACATGTCGCTTCAAGCACTATTAAGAGGATCTCAAAGAGGTTCTTGTAATGGCTTTGCGGCTAAAATTTTTTACGGTTAAAATTTTGGCCAATTTACGGCTAACGGTTAATTTCTTTCCTTCGTTCTTAAAAGAGCAATTTTTACGATAAGCCATTTTTGTAAGACCAATTGTTAAAATTCAACTTTTAGGCGTAATGGCCATTTTTTTCTTGCCGTCTAACGGCATGATTCCTTTAACTCCCATAAGTGACCAACACAGAATTTCTGCTCGCAATATCAATACTACATCAAACAGAAAGGTGATGAGAATAAAGAAAAATACCAATCAGGGGATTATAAGTTGATCCAATTCCATACAACATTCTGCAAAATAAAACTATAAGAATCGTATAACAGACACCAAGAAGAATTGATATTGAGATCTTAGCACTGGAAGGGTTAAGGGTCGTTCACGCGGCTAGCGCTGTACTGAAGAATCTATTGAACTATTGGCAAAGATGAAGCTTTCTACATGTGGTACATTGTCATAATGTTTAACATGATAGCGGTGTAACCAAGGGAACAACTGAAGACACACTTAACAATAAGAGCTGATCGAAGCTCTCTCAAGTCAGAAAGAGAGGATACTTGCAGCAGAGAGTTTGCACAAAACGACCCGTTTATCGTGATTACTATAGACAAGAGCTTTGCTACAATTATCAGAAAAGTTAATATCGTATTTTGCCATTTCCATATGGATTTTCACCAAAGCAAAGCTAGTATTCATGATAACTCCCCTTTTCATTGGTTCATAGAGTTTGTTCTAAAGATTTCAGATATTTGGTTCTCTCTTGTTACCACTCGTGAGTGAATTTTCGGGCTGAATTGAGATACTCATCAAAGTTTTGAGCTTTTTTTTATGGTGTAGACTTAAACACTTTTAACCCCCTGAGAAAAGGTAACAAGATATTTTTCAGGCAATAAACAGAATAACTTATTTTTGGTAAATCAAGGAATTAATCCAAACTGAGCACCAGCAATTTCGAAATTAAGCACCTTTGCTTTAATCACCTCGCGCGTAGTCATAATAGCGAGATACGACACCATCCTCGATCCATTAGAGCGAGATAATCTCTATCATAATAATCTCCTGAGCATTGGAATTCGTAATCCTCGTCTTTATTAACAATGTTATCCTCAACTTTGATTACAAACTGTTCACAAATAATATAAGCCTTACCAGCAGGATTCCACCGCTAAAACTGCTATTAAATTCCAACGATGATTCGACTGATTAACGTACGATTAAAAACATTTCTCTCAAAGACATTTTATCAACTTATTATCCATTTCCTGTTTAGCATGTCTATTAACTGACGAAGGGCTAACGCTCGAAACGTCAGCTTTGAAACTCTCTACGGTAGCCAATTTACCTTATCAACTCAGTTGATGATACTGTATCACCCTGCTATACTCTCCCGCTGACGATGTACCACACTTTCTTCAGAAACTTACCCCCTTTATCGATTGAAGACATTTCTCTTCAAAATATTTCTCTCAATCTAACTAAACAGTACAGATTTATATTTACCCATATTAAAAACAACAACATCAACAACAACAACAAGATTAAAAATAAGAAAAATCACATCACAAACAGGTAGAATTATTTTTTTTCAAGCTGTACGAGATTTTAACTTCCCAGGTCTAGCGACAATATTTCTGGTATTCTATAATTTCATCAAATTCATGATTAAGTCAATTTTGAACGATAGTCAAGATTTCACCAGTCTTAATTGGTGTTCACTGTACCCAAAAATAGCTTTCGTGCATGTAAAAGGATATCCCATATTTAGTTTGTTGCAAAACACTGGAATTTACAATTTTACTATCTATCTTAAAGTTTATGAGTTTTTAGGGGAGACTGAAGATATTTTTAGTTGCAGGGACAGTAAAATAAGTGAAGAGCTGGCTGCTTGCTCTCCACCTGTAAAACCGATAAGCTTCTTAAGTTGTCACAGTGAGTCACTAAACAAAGACTTTTGTTGAGCTAGAAATACGATTAAACAACAAAGGATAGTGCTAATTCATTAGACGGAAAAAAGCTAACAGACACATTGAATATCACATTTGTGGCGTCGGTAAACGTGCTGAGTTTCCGTGGATATTATCTGAGATATAATGATTACTGATACATGTTTATCTTCTGATATCTTTTGATACAACCGTCTGAGAAATATCTGTCTTAAAATTTATTTTTGACCCAAGAAAAATATATTTAGTATGTTATCCAAATTGAATGACACATTTGTGGCGTCAGTGAGCGTGTTAATGAATCAATGCCAAGAAGAATCTCTTAAGCGCACTTAAATCCAGTGTTATCTTTCGAAGCAAGGTTAGTTATATTTGTAAGTGCGTATTTGTACTTGAAGGGGTCAATTATGACAGAATTTGGAATTTTCTATCGTTTTCTCAGTATATAAAACCCCTTCTATGTAAAACCTGCATTTAGTGGGCACTCCTCTATTCTTCGAACTGGCCGCTTTTAAAATATAGCCGGGTTCGATTATCTATAATTCCCTATGCTCAGTGTTGGTGAAAATAGTTTTTCATTTTCAATTTCCTCTCATACGCTCTTCATTCAGACCACCGGCTCGCATGTGAAAGGGAAGACAATCACATGTTTTAGCGAAAAATTGATGATGGACTTACTGAAAGAATAGCTGACTGACTTATCGAACGATTGGTTTACTAATTGGTGCGGCAAGTGATTCCTTCGCCTCTGATTTTCAGAACTTAAGTTTTTGCCCCGTACCCCAAACTGAAATATAGTACCTAAAAAATTTGACCAATTTCCTTTTGATCCAAAATAGTTCCAGGGGAGTCGGAAAATTTCTTGAACCAGATAAGAATCTTTTGTGACTGACATCGAATGAACGAAAAAGGAGGAGTCACTTGTTCTGTCGCCACGCTCGCAGGTGATAAGCCACTTGAGTTCTTTAGCAAAAATATGCTAGTGAGTTAGAAACATCCCGAACCTAGGTTAAAAATAGTTTAACTTATCAATGGATAACACAGTTTCACTGCTCTTGTTTATTGAAATAAATGTATCAGAAAGAATTCCTCAATTTAACCTGATTGCTTTGCAGTTTCATTTCTTTTTATGCATCTGATGAGGGGAAACCTTTTTTTCCTGAGGGTCAATGGTTTACTCTAAAATTACTAACCTCAACATTCTAGCCAACAGGAAAAACTGTAATTCTGTTTTGCTTCATAGCTCTGAGGATTAACTGACATTTTTCCCTTTAATCTTGAATTCCATCGGTAACGTATCTCAAATTCTTACTCTTCACCATACGCAGTTGCCACAAACTTGCTCTTGGGGAGCAATGATGTACTTCGCAACTACTACGAGGCTCGACATTTTAAACAATAGGAAAAATCATATTTTCATTTTGTTTCATAGCTCCGAAGATTAGGTAGCTAAATATCCATAGTTATTCATGCAACTGATAAAATGAAATTTATCACTTTTAGGCCTCAGATGTGATAGACAATGATACTCTAAAATATCTATAAATATCATCATTTAACCTTATTTCGTGGCTTCTAGGCCAGACTACATGAAAATAAGTCCTAATAATTTCAGATTCCGGTATATGAAAGATTATTGCCATTTTCACCATTAAATAATAAATCCCATAACTGAAGTTGAAACCAACCACAAATTCTGCCTGAACGCTCTACGAAATTCTCACGAACTCGCACGTCCTCAAACAAAGGTCGGCTTTAAAAAAAATTGTTATTTTCCCGTTAGGTATATCATATATCCTGCCGAAAAAACATAAGTTTCCCTTGCTTGCGTTTAAGAGTGAAAACTTTACGGTAAAATCCGAAGGTATATTTGGTGCAATTTTCAGCGTGTTTGAAAACTTTCTGAACATGACTTTCCAAGGATTCGCTGAAACAGTATTCAATTTAACGGGTTACTTATGACGGTGATTCTCGAAAAAATTACTACAATTAGTATTGTCTCTGGCGATAACCACGACTTGACGAGGCATTGATGTATAGAACATGTGCGCACGCAGCTCTGTCAGCTACTTATAATTCGGTAGAAGGTTGAGTCCAATTAGTATTAAGAAAACCACTGATACATGCGTTAAAAATTTTGTAATTTCAGAATATATGTACTATATGTACTTTAAAAGCTCTGCGTGATGTTCTATAGTTTCTTTTAATGTAGCATGCTTGAGGAGAGTTTTTTCGGGACGCACACTATTCTGTGACAGTAAACTTAACTAAAAATAATAATAAAACAACTAATATCTAACTGAAACCTGTAAAAGAACTTTTCTCGCTTATAACTTTCCACAACTAACGACAGAATTTCTAGTGTTTTGCTATTTATTTTCACGTATTCCACCATGAATGAGGGTCAGGGCTTAGCGCCCATCGTGCCCGAAATAACTTTAAGCGTGTCTGAGAAGATCTCCTCTTTCAGATTGCAGTCAGATGTGCTGCGATTTCATTACAACTATTTTACTATTTATCCTTCAAGCTTTACAAGTTTTCAGGAGAGCCTATTGTTGGACCTGAAATAACTGTTTGTGGTAGGGACAGTAAGATACGAGAAGAGTTCACCGTTTTCTCTCCACGCGCAAAACTGATAGGCCACTTGCGTTCGTCGAGTGAAATGCTAAATAAGGGTCAAGTGTAAGATGGCGCTAATCCGTTAAACTGATAAACAAAACAGAGGTATTGAATATCACATTTGTGGCCTCGGAGCACGTTCTGGATTTCACTGAGTGTAAAAATTTATAAAATATAATGATTTCTGATACAATGCTGCGGCAAGTTATAGATTTGAACAAGATAAGATATCTACCATCGGCCCATGAATGGTCTCATGGAACTGTCCAGGTCTCTATCCAAATATATTTCAAGAAGTATATATGCAAATGAAATTTAAGCAGGAAACTGACCTAGAAGTACAGCGCTCTGGAGAACGGAACTCCGTCGCAAATCTACTCACTAGAGTATTTATAAAACACTCAGGAATTGGATAGCGATTGTATAGCGAGTTATAGATGCACGCGCGAGAGAAGGGTAAGAGTTGATGAGAGTTGCTCGATGCACAGCTGAGAGTAAACTGAGCTTCTTGAGAGCTCTCCAAACTTCCCAAGTGTATTAATAACTCGATATAAGTACAGTTAAAGCATGAAGCAATTATTTTAGAACAAAGCATGTAAACAATAGTTTTACTCGGAAAAAAAAAAAATTAAAACTGTGTCGGGTTTACCAAGTAATCATGTTCTACTCGAAAACTATGAAAAGGCAGAAACGACCATGAAATATTTCAAGACCAAATATGTATTCAAAGAACCGAAATTCTTCTTCTCCGGAGCGAAAAAATGAATGAAATTTTCTATGCGAGACTACGTAGTAGATTCAGCATGCTTGAATCGTCGTTTACTCGAATTCACGACCAGAAAATTGCATAGGTTTGTGTTGAAAATTTTTAAAATTCTGAAATTATATGGTTTTGAAATTGAAATATTGTACTTTGACAATAATTTTGAAATCCAGCAGCTGAAAATGATATTAACTGTTCGAAAAACGACGCAACATATTCAGTTAAGCTGGTGATCCATTTTGCTGAACCCTTTTGAGTCTTGTCCACCACTACGCTCGTCAAGTTTTGTTGAAACATCCGGCACCCCATTAGATAAGTTTGAGCCTTTTAACAACTGTTCAGTTTTTTTCACTTTAAAAACTTCGGAGAAGAGGAAAGGGGAGATTTCTCAACATTTATGATGATAATTTTGATGATTTTGAACCATGACTACGATTAAATCAAGCTACAAATCATCACACGATTGTAGTGAGCCAATGCAGCGAGCATGTGCACCCTTACACAATTACGACGATACTCAGTCTCGCAGATTTCTTCATCTACAGAACGAACATCATTTCCTTTTTTTGTCCTTCGACATCCAATACCATATTTTTTGATACTACCAATAAGTTTGAAAAAAACCCTTATAGTATATTCCTGACTACTTGGCACTAAGTGCATGGAAGAGCGTACTCGTCCCTGCGCATTTGGCAACGTGATTTGGACTGAGGTATTCTTTCTAATACAATATTGATGCAAACTGCTGACGTGTGCTTGTCTAATACTTTGATGGTGACCCATAAAATATTAGGCATGTTATTTTGATTATTCTAATTCCGTCCTTATCACAATAATGAAACGGTTTGGAGACACAAAATGATCAGAAAGACACAAATGCTTCAATAGACACAGATGATCTGACAGACATAAATGATCTAACAGACAAACATGATTCAATAAACACAAATGCTTCAATAGACACAAATGATCCAACAGACACGAACGCTTCAATAGACACAAATGACTTAACATACTCAAATGATCTCATAGACATAACTGATCCAAGAGACACCAGCGCTTCAATTGACGCAAACGTTTCAATAGACACAAACGATCCAATAGACACAAATGATTCAGAGACACAAATGACGCCACGGGCAGAAATGATCCAAGAGACATGAATGATTCAACTAGCAAAAATAATCCAAATGATAGAAATGAAATGATAGATAACCCAGTTGCCCCAAAAAGCCGTCTGCCTTCAGAAACATGGACCTCTTGATTTACTTTGTGGAAGTTTCCAATACCCTTTGAAAATAACGAATTCGTAACTAAAACATGAATTATGAATTCCGATTTCTTCATCGTCAATTAAAACTCTCCGTTAAATCGGATTCGAAATTTAGAAAAAGCTGTCTATTTAGATCATACGCGATGCACTCTTTAAAACGCCACGAAAACACTTACAACATACTAGAAAATCGGGGGAAAACATTTCAGAAAACGGAATGCTAATCAGTGTAACGCTTGTGCCGGAAAACTGGTGTCGTATATCAAGTTTTCACCTCATTAGCCGCTTCAAGAAAAAAACTAAACAAACACCGAGGTAACCCACGCTGGATAACCAATGCAAAAATGTTAGGAAAACAAAGTGTACAAATGAGTTTTTCCATGCCCCGAAAAACATGCTGAGAACATAATTTGTTTTCTCGTGAAAAAGAAGAATTTTTTTTCCGTGTAGAAATTGGTGATAAGACTTCCGAAGGCAATTAAAAAAGGCTTTGGACGCGTTGAAAACAGTACCAACGTATTATCATCGTTTGTCTCAGATGTAGTCACCAGCGATATCACTTCCTTGTAGCGAAACGTAACCCTACGAAACCACCTATCGTAAAATTTAAGAAAAATCTCTACTCTCTTGTCAAGGATGAGATAGCTTTCCAGTGCTCTTACAACCAACATTAAAAAGACGTAATTCGTAAGGGAAAACGTTTGAAAAGTGTGTCGAGGATTGTGGTGATTCTGGATCATAGATTTAAAATAGATAAAATGCATGTGTACAGTTTTTTTTACACCGTGTTGGTGAAAATGGGTTATCCATTACAAATATTTTCATGTGTTCCATATAGGGACCTCAAGTTCCGAAATAAAGGGTAAACTCACCACACGATTTGGAAAAAAAATGGTAAATAACAACTGATTAATCGATTAATTAGTGAAGAATGTGATTGTTAAACCTCTGTTTTTCAGCGGTCTTCTGCATCTTCTCTGCCTGCCAATTTACGAGAATGCCACAATACAGCTGCAAGGTAATTATCTTCCTCTATACCAAAGCTGACAGTCAAATTAAATTTCTTTCGAAACACATCATCGATAACGTGAGTAAGTCACGGGATTGAGAAGGAAAAATTCAATAAATGTCGCTGGCGGAAATAATTTTATCCAAATGATTTTAAAAGTTGTAGCCACCGTAACTGTATGAGTTAGATAGTGATTTGATTGACAGATGAAAACTGATGAGAAGAGCTTAGGAAGGATTAGAGGCTACGGAAAATTGCCAACAATTAAAAAAGCCATTAAGCTCTCATGAAGTGTCAAATATCAGAGGATATAAAACAGCTATATAGCTACTGTTTATAATCATAAGTCCAATATAATAAATTACTGAATTCCATTTGATTTGCTTTGCAATACTCATTGTTAAACATCTATCTCACGAAGGAAAATCTATCACATCAATAAACAAAGATGGGTCCGGAAGAGACTTCATCAAACACTCTTTTAAATCTTGTTTAGGCAGAAAAAATTGAAACTGCGATATTTCTAGAAGACCAGCTGAATTCTGAACACTAGCTGTCACGATAATGTAGTCGTCAATCATGTCACATTTCAGTGATATGGTTGACGACTACATGCAAGTTCTCGCCAACTATGAATAAGACTGACCAAAGACGAGCCAAAACTAGAAATTTCCTGTTACGAACCCGTTGTAGATTCTCGATATAGTTAGCTGCCTTAGTTCTATTTTAAGGGGTAACAGAATTTTTAACCCTTGGAACGGCCTGAGCCAATAGGATTTGTCTACTTTTTGTTTTCTGTGGGCATATTTAGCAGACAAATTCGAACGGACTTTTATTAGTTCTTGAACAGAGCACGAGTATGTAAGGTCCTAGTACTTTTGGGAAAAACTTTCCCACTGTACTTTTTCCATAGAGTTTCTTAATGTTCTTTCCTATCTTTATCATAAAATCGGTTTTATCTTTTTGCAGCCTTTATGAATAACACCGCAAACAACACCCGACGAATCAAAATGAGGGACAATCGACAAGGAATGGCTTCTTTTTTCCAAATATGGAATTTTTCGTTTTGCAGCTATTGAAAATGAAGAGGCTAAAGTTTGCACCTCCTTTTAACCGATGGGGTTTGTATGCGATTCCTATTATAGCCAACACCATCAACTCTTAAAACCCAGTCAGTGTGCTCGATCACAGGGAACAACAGTCGAACTCCAAAGGTTTTGAAATCTTTCAGTCGTGGTGTGATAAATGAAGTAAAGTCAGTTATCTGAAGCAGTCGATCATTCACGCTCGTGGTAGCCTATAACTTTCTTTTGCAACGAGCCCTGAACAATTTCGCCTAAAAAACTCGATCGCCTTGTTCAATAGTTGACTGAATTGAATCTCTTGGATTATGCAGATGCAGTTTTGAGTTCGTTTCTACCTTGGGAATGCCAAAATTGACAACTATCGTTCTTTTTAAAAAATTGCGAGCGGGTTAAAATAGCGCAGGGGAACTCTTGCAAGCTTCTTGTTTGTAGGTGTTTCAATTTCTTGTCCAACTATTGTTTGGACAATCATATGTTGGAATGAAATGACTGATAAAATAATTTAAAAATAGCAAATGCTTTATGGGATTAAAAGAAAGCACTCGTCTTTTAAAAGAACGCAAAAGAAGGAATTTCGTGATATCATAAGTTGGATAACTTATAATAATAATAATCCCCTGTAAGAAACGGGTTTTTGAGATTTAAAGTCTGGTTTTTTACTTCATGCTTTGTCGCAAACTCCGAGATCCGGATATCAAAAACTAAATCCAGATTTCCCAATCAAAAGAACCCCATAATTTCTTTTCGTTTGTAGTCAGAAATTCATTCGGAAATGTGACTGTATAACATATCGTAGGTGAAATGACCTCATAACGCTCGATGACTTCTTCTCTGCAGGTTCTGCTCTACTGTTTCTGGCACTTTTTTTGACTTTTCAAATTCTACCATCAATGCGTGCATTGCCAATAGATTGCCAAAGACACTGCAGTTTGCCTGGAAGAAATAATGAAGGAAGTCACCCAAGTTCGATTTGAGGTTAACATTCTCGCAAAGAACAGAACATCGTTGAGATGTAAGTAAGATATCCTTCGTTTACTCGTATTTATCATTCCATCTTCTCTAAATCGTTACTTATATTACGGGAGACTAATTCTGCAGAATGATGAATCCAATTTATGTTTCAAAGGAGTAACTTTGCAATTCTAAAATATACAGTTTTGTCTTCGTAGTTCTTATCCTTTGCAATACTCTTTTAAAAAGCAATGTAGCTAAACATGAAAAGGAAAAAAAGAAAAGGATAACACTTTGAAATGCTTGCAGTAACTTCCTCAGAAAGAAGCAACAAACAGTCTATTAGAATAAGAAACAGTATATTGTTCGGTTTGGAGCCGATTTGGGGGGGAGGAACCGAGGAATGAAGGTGTTCGTTCCAGAATGTGTACGACAGTATTGTCTCTGTGTGTTTGACAAACGTGAATAATATAGATATATATATATTTTTTTAAAATTCACTCTTTAATTTATTTATTTATTTATTTATTTTTTTATGTCCGTTCTATTTTTGTCCCTTATCGTCGTGCAAGAATTCTCGAGAGGCTTTCTTTTTATCATCAATCAGTCGACTGAGAAAATAGGTCCACTCACCTGTTAGGTAATAAGAAACACATGAGGGTAAAGTCTTATCAGTTTACAGAGCTTGTCGCCAACTTTTCCTTGTAGTTTCTCATTTTCTTTTTGGTCGCATATGTGTGCTGCATACTTCCAAAGAGCTACACCCAAATCATGACAATGAGACGTTCTCAACAAGGAATAGACATGTTATTATCAAGTATCATGAGAGTATATGGCTGCTATATCGTGGCTTTGGTAATGCTGTGAAATTCCAGTATCAGTTGGTTTCGCGCAGACCTTCGTGTCTGATCATGTCTGGTCACACGACGAGTGGCGTGAGCAGCCACTCAGTACTTTTACTCTATGTATTTGATGATTCATGTAATTTCCCAGTTTTGTTTTCAAGTCTAGAAGATAATGTCAAACCACCATTTGTTGACTACCGTTCAATGACTTGACAGTCGGGGACTGTTTCTGGTAATCATCAGTCCAAGAAAGGGAAGTCTGTCGTTGTTCTCAGGTTACATTGTGAAGCTGAGTGAAGGGTGGATTTCATTCAGTGTTGACAAGAAAACAGAGGCAGATGAAACATCGGGCATTTTGCTGAGGTTTTTTGGAACAAGGGTTTGACGGCACTTTGTTAAGCAGACATCTTGTTTTGGTTTTCCAATTTTTCTTCAATATGGCACATAAACGCATTTGCCATCAGTGGTCCGAGAGGAGAGCTCATGGCAACCTTATCCACTTGCCCGTAAAAATTTCCGTCGAATTGGAAAAGGTGTTTTTTTATGTTTTTTTGTTTTTTTGTTTTTTGTGATGTTAAGGGCATATTTCCTATTTAGACAGTTGCCTTCGAACGCTTTCTCTGCTAAGATTTTGAGCTTCGTCGGCCTCTGTTTTCTTGTCAATGCTGAATGAGATCCACCCTTCACTCAGTTTTACAATGGAACTCGAGAACAACGGCAAACTTACCTTTCTTGGAATGATGATTAACGGAAATAGTCCCCGACCAGAAACGAAGGTCTACGCGAAAACAACTGATAATGGACTTTTATTGCATCACCAAGGCCATGTTGACGAAAAGTACAAACTGTCTCTGCTGAGGATAATGTTAAACCGTGCGTTTAGTCTACTCGAACTGGATTTTTTTCCATCGAGAATATGAACGTCAAAAAAGGCTTTTGCGTGAGCCGACACTTTCATCAACGTGTGGAGGAACACAAGTAATCAAAACTCGGTAATCATGTAAAGGACGAGTACGGAAAGGATCCCGAGACCATCGAAAAAAATTTCAAGATTTAATCTTCTCATGAAGAAAGAAACGCTACGATTTTCCCTTCGATTTTTCGCCCATATGCATCTCTCTAAACGTGGAATTTTCCATTCCTACAAAAAATATCGAAAGTCTTTTACATTTTGTTACCTCTCTTGATCAATCATCTTGTATAAAGAGCTAAAAAATGTAGGTATATTTGGTCAAGTGACCGCTTAGACCAAGAATTGCATAACAGGTGTAGTTGAGAGAAACTTGTCACGTGGCAGATTTTAAAAGGCATCCAATACGAAAATACGATAGTGACCTGAGATTTTTTTGATGATTTTCAGAAATGAAATGATTGTTTATAAAGGGGAATAGATATTAGTGTTGTAGCTTTCTGACAAGGGGAGATATTTGACCTCAAAGTTGTCTAATATTTGGATGAATCGAAAAGTCTAAAAACACAGTCGTTTCTTGGCCTCTGTCGTCGATCAAATTGACTGATACTTGTGGCGAACATTAAGTAAGGATGGAAAAAATATGTGTGCAAACCCTCAGAGTAATTTGTTGAATACCATCGCAGTGAGAGCTTCATACGTTTTACCTATTTTGAAGCGATTTCCTTGGAGAAAACCAATAAAAACCGGGGGGGGTGGTCTATCCCCCCGGAAAAAACCAAAACAGAAACCAGTTTGTCTTTTAAGTTTTGGGGTAGACCCTTTAAGACTGTAATCATCGAGAATCGCTGGCCAGGCTAAAAATATAGAAATTCTGAAAATTTGCCTGAAAAACGCTCTTAGGGAGATATATTAAAAAAAAAAAAAAGCATTTAAAAGTTTGAAAAATCAAATGTTTCCGAGGAAATGGGGAAAAACGAAAATTTGGGTTTTTACCTACTTATTCATGCAAAAAATACAGTAAAATTGACCAACTTTAGTATGTTAGTACTGAAGGAGGATGTTTCGTGAGAAATCGGGGGTGTTTTTACTTCAAAATATAATTCAATTTATTTTTATTTGTGGCACTTTAAGGAGCTTTGGTTCAATTTTAAAATTTACATGATTTTTTAAGAAAGTACCCTCAAACGCTTGTTGCAAAAAGCGGAAAATCGAGCAACTTCAAGCCTTCAAAACGCGTCTTGGTATGAGAGAAATCATGTCAAACTGCATACTGGCACAAAGGTTGGTCCTTATACGAAAATAATATGAAATAACAAATTTGCCGGCAAAATAAAAGAGTTTGCAAGGGACCATGGCCAAGGTCAGGAATTTGCATTATGCAAATCAGTTGTAGAAATCGTACTTGAGAGCTACGAAGAAAACAAGATAGTTAAAGATGGTTAAACAATTATTTGATATGGAAATGATATGAAATTATACAATAAAAAATCCGTAGACATTGCTGAAGAGGGCTGCAAATTGATGTGTAGATGCGAAATTTTCTGTTAATTTGAATTGCAGAAGACTCTGTTATGGTTGACTCACTATTTCAACAGCACTACCTTCACCTAACTATAGATAAGGGCCGCTGTATAGTTCACCATTTTTGTTGACTACGTGTTTATTATCGACACTATTCTTAGTTGAATGGCTAATTTTTGTGCAACAGCGATAACATTTCGTTTGAAATATCTTGGATATCTTGAAAAAAGTCATGTGAGTAAACAAATTCATGCAACACCGCAAGCTTCTGCTGTGTAGTTTTTAACCTAAAGATAACAGCCCAACTATTTTTTTTTATGCTATTTGCTTTTATTTTTTTTTGGAAAATGGCCACATTTCTGTCATAAAACTTGATAGAAAGGACTTATGTCACGGTAGCAATTATACCGTGTTGCAGTCTGGGCGATAATTCTCTATGATGCAATCACGGTCTTTTTCTTAGAGGTAAACAAGCGCGAGGCTTTTCACAGAGCATATAAGGAAAACGATGTCATTCTGTAATTTTGCTTCTCTTCTTGGGGGAGCTTGTGGTGCAAGTTGTGAAAATCCAAACGTGGTTGACTTTGTCGGATTGAAAGACTGTACTAGGGAAGTTACAGCTCACTTGAAGAGTTGTAACATTTTGACGGATGTTGAAAGCGTCAACAACAACGAAAGGAAATTATTACCAGATTTTTTTTTTATTATATTACTTTAGTTTAAGGACCAAACTTTGTGCCAGCATGTAGTTTGGCATGATGACACACATACCAAGACGCGTTTTGAAGGCTTGAAGCTGCTCGATTTTTCGCTTTTTGCAACAAGCGTTTGACGTCACTTTGTTAAAAATCATGTGAATTTTAAAATTAATACTCCTTAAAATGCCACAAATGAAAATCAAATAAATTATATTTTGAAGAAAAAACACCCACAATTTCTTACGAAACATCCTCCTTCCGTACTAGCGCACTAAAGTTGGTCAATTTTAATATATTTTTTGCATAATTAATTGCTGAAAACCCGAATTTTCGTTTTTCCCCATTTTCTCGGGCACATTTAATTTTTCAAACTTTGAAATAATTTTTTTGAATATATCTCCCTTAGAGGGTTTTCCAGGCAAATTATCAGAATTTTCGGTTTTTTTAGCCTGGCCATCGGTTCTCGATAATTACAGTCATGGGCTCTTAATAATCACGGTCCATTAGTCGCTACACTTCAACATATCAAGGTTATGAGATTTCGTAGATATGGTAGATTTCCTTGTAATTCTGCACCTAGTTGGTTATTGAAAAAGTTGTCAAAGGATCGTTCATTCGGAATCGTTGAATGAAGATTGTTGTTGGTTTGAACTAATGATAAAAAATAAATAAATAAATAAAAGATTTAAAAAAAACTAAAAATATTTCTGAGAGCAAGCGTGAAAGGGAATTCTAAATCGAGATTTGTAACATTTAACCCGGCTAAATGATCCACTATTGTATGAAAAATATTTAGTGATCTTGTTTTGGTCTCCTAATGCTTGCTTGTTCCAGTAATACAGCAAAATAGAGATAGCGTAGGTTCTCAGTGTCAAAGGTCTAAGTATTTCACTAAAGCATGGTCTATTATGTCCTATTTGCACATTCAAACCACTCAAGCCTTTGACTGATTTGGCGCATGAGCTTGTGTGAGAATAGGTGTCATCGAATTAATGTTGAAGCCTCTATCATAATTAACCAATTTATGTTTGCAGTGTAGGCTAACGCAAAGGGGTAATGCACTTATGCTGTCTCTCAAGTTGATCTGGATTTTGAAATTCCTTAACAGTATGCGAGAATGCAAAATACGCACTAAATGGCATTTTCGTCTTTGCTACTGAACTTGATGTGGAAAAAATTGACCTTTTTTTTTCTCGGCTAGGATGTAGGTAATGAAGCACCAAGGTTTGACTTCAAGAGACATCTTTACCTAGTATGTCAGGTCATGTAATAGTACTTCATTCAAATTTCTTCTTATTTACGTGCGTATGTGCCTATGATTCACAAAAGATAGGGCTGAGAATTCCCTTCAGACCTAATTAAAAGTTCTGATAAAGTGGGTAAACAAAACGCACAAGCCAAGGTAGTCTATTGATTTCGAAAATTTATCCTTCGAAATTCGTTTCTTTGATGCTGAAAGTTACCAGACGACATATCTACACTGTACTTGATAGCCTTGATTCTTAAGTAAAGCCGCAACGTTGCCATGTCTGTTGTCTTTACCAGGTGGGGTATTTCATTTTCTGCTAAGACTCATTATAATTTAGTTCTAACAAAGCGTTTTTTTCTACAAAATGACCTTTCGGACGACCTAAAAAAAAATTCTAGGGGAGCATGCTACCTATTTACCACTCCAAGAACTTAATTTCTTCAGCGGATATCAATCCGACCACGATTACTAATCCTGGATCTGCCCTGAGCAGTAAATTTACGCCATATTATAAAATTTATTTCCTTTAGGTTCTGATCTGCTTTTCCTGGCACTTTTTGTGACTTATCAAATTCTACCATCAACGCGAGCACTCCCAATAGATTGCCAAAGGAACACTGCAGTCTGTTTGGAAGAAATAATGAAGGAAGTCACCCAAGTTCGATTTGAGGTTAAAATTCTCACGGAGAACAAAACATTGGCGAAACGTAAGCACGATTCCTCTTCGTTCATATGTGTTACTACCTTTATTAACATTTATTCGTTTCAATTTTTATTGTTATTTTTCATGAGTATATCAACTGTTTTTCCGTTGTATTTCATCAACAGCTAAGAACTGTGTTGAGCTCTACCATTCCGGTCAAAGGATCAGCGGTATTTACACGATCGACCCAGATGACTCAGGCGCTTTTAATGTGTATTGTGACCAAACTACTTCTGGTGGGGGATGGACAGTCTTCCAGAAGAGAATGGATGGCTCTGTTGATTTTAATCGCACCTGGAATGACTACAAACATGGCTTCGGTAACTTGGTCGGTGAATTTTGGCTCGGACTGGACAAGATAAACCGACTGACACAAAACATAACAAAGAACATGCTTCGAATAGATCTGGGGGTAACTACGCGCCAAACTGTTCACGCTGAGTATGAATGGTTTGGGATTGGAAAAGGGACGGCTGACTACCGGCTGTACATTAGCAATATGACAGGTAAGTAAACCGTCTCTTTAAACATTCATCGTTCGATTTTTATGTGTTACTTCCCCTATCCACGTCTTCTGCCCCATTCACACCATAGCTTAAAAGCTGTTTTGCTAAAATCAATTTAAAATTTATTTCTTCAGGGGTGTTGCTTAAACTGATCTTTGTCCACTTCAAATTTTGCACATTTAGCGAATTAACAAGTTAGTGACATCTTGAATCCTATGAAAAACTGATTTTTAATTCAATCCTTCCCCCAACCCCACGTGACCTGCAAATAATGGTTCGTTCTAGCGTGTGTTTTGCTGTTAATTCTGCCCATACCTAATTGAGTCCGCGCTCCTCCGTGGACAGTTTGCTTTCGAAGCTGCTTGAGATAGAAAATTCATTCAACTTGGCCTTAACAAATCATAAAATTTGAGTATTTACCATTTTGCCCGATATTTTTGTATTTCGATACCTGCCCTACTTCGTCGATTAGTAGCTATCGAGTTTGAGGTGTCAAAAGTGTTATCTTAATCCTAATATTATGGAATTTTCTTTTTTTTTTAACAGATGCAACTGTTTCCTCTGATTCCCTCAATCCTCACAAAGATCTCATTTTTGGTACCTGGGATAGAGATCCTGCTAATTGTACTCTAAAAAGAGGTGGAGGCTGGTGGTATGGCAGCAGTAGTGATTGTGCTGTTTCGTCGAATCTCAACGGAATTTATCCGCATTGTGGAAAGGAAACCTGGGCCGATATCCATTGGAAAAAATTAGATCCAAACAATCCCAAGGGCAGCGCCCCCACATCAACTGAAATGAAAATTAGACCAGTGGATTTTTTTTAAAACTTTCTGACGGCAAAGTGTTCATGGAAATAGTGATTTCTGCGTCCTCTGATCGGTCGACTTCGCTTTTAGTACAATTATGATTGGCAGATTAATGATTGAGTGGCCTTTTTTGAATCTGAATGAATTCCAACGGGGAAACACCATCGTTAACTATTTCCCTCGCGACCAAGCATCAAGTGCAGTAATCTGCATGCATGGTGATGTTAATTCTTTTTTCGTACTATTCATTGTTGATTTGAAAACGCTGTAATTAAAAAAAAATTAGTTCGCTTGCTGTCGAAATTAAACCAAAATATCTGTAAATTCAGTTTTTAAATATCTGACAAAGAAATGTATTCGGACCAATCGATGCCGTTTTGAAGAAGTAATTTGCACGACAAGAAACAAAACGTGTATCATTTACAACGCCTTTTGATTCTAGATTTTAAAATGCTTAGAATATTCAGATTAGTAGAAATGACCAAATTATACACTGAATCATATATAGTTGACCAATTTGAGAAAAGGATCTTTTCATCACATCGAAGTTAATTCAGAAGGATTTATACCTATGGAACATTCTAAGCTACTTGCTGGAGTTCCTGAATGTTTTCACTTATTTTTACAGTTTTTACGTTTTTTGATGATTTTTAAAGCGTCACTATCTTAGAACTATCAAAAAAGCGATTTAAGATTATATCAAAATATGTTACTTTGGGATATGTGAGTTTTAACGTGTGAAGAAATAAAGACTGTTGTTCATTATTGATGCTTTTACGTCAATAGCTAGACGATAGTGTTACCATGGTAACCCAGTAGGTCGCAAACCTACTACATTCGAGGATTTCCAAGCCTACAATGGTTATTCATTTCCATATTCGCCAGTGATTCTTCTTGCGTACGATTGACAAGCATTTAAGACTGTAAAGGTATGGAGGTGTAAGTTGAGGACCTTGACAACTTCACATGTACTTTATTTTGCATATTTTGTTAATACAAATAAACTAAAACCAAAACAAAACGAAACATAACAAAAGAAAAAACACACGTGTCCCAAACTAGGATAGATACGAACGGAAAACGCTAATTGTAATCTCTTACGAATTATCAGTGAAAGCCTGGATAAAGAAGGATTAAAATTTGATTTCGGT
This sequence comes from Pocillopora damicornis, assembly GCF_964200805.1. Classification (NCBI taxonomy): domain Eukaryota; kingdom Metazoa; phylum Cnidaria; class Anthozoa; order Scleractinia; family Pocilloporidae; genus Pocillopora; species Pocillopora damicornis. The sequence goes on along the minus strand of NC_142680.1, from coordinate 8,450,628 downwards.
CACGGTATGGCAAGGAAATATACGTACTTTGACCCTTACTTGTCTGTGCACTGCTCTAACATCTGATGAAACTGCAAATTGATCAAAATGAATGATGAAAAAGTCTAAAAGTTTCTCCCTCAGAGTCACGAAGTAGCACAAATAGCAAATACCGAACTTGGAAAATTCGTCATACATTTTGCTCAAATCGTTATATGGTCCGACTCTTCAAAACAGATGGCGACTGATCCTTAAGCTACTAAGTTAATTGAAAGTCCCAGACACTGAGATAAGGTTTTTATTCGTTTCCCTCTCAATTTAAAATCTCTAAAATACAAAGTCAATATTTTTGTTTAAAATGCTTAGAAACACTTTGTTTTGGTTTTTTTATCGACCAACTTCTTTAATTTTGAGAGAATTTAAGAGAGTTTAAGTAATCTTCGATAAATCTTGATTGTTGTGTTTTTTTGGATTGAACGTTTCGGTCTGATTGCCTTTGCGGGTTGAATTGCTGCCAGAATGAAGTCGTTGAATTTCCGATCCATTACGTGAACGGATTGCTGCCACCTTCAAGTCGCTTTATGGCAGAATTTCTTCTTAAAGCATCAACACAATATCAAGCAGACAAGTGTTAAGAATAACGAGAAATATCAGTAAGGGAATTATTTATTGCAGGATCCAATATAAACTTCCCCAAAATAACACCATAATAATCGAATGGCAGCCAGTAAAGCGAATTTCTTAGAAGATCGTGTGAGTAAAAGGCCGGTAAAGGGGTAATCACGGCTATCCCTGCACTGAAGAATCTATTAAGCATTAGAAAGTGGACCGTGAGCAACTCCAATCTTTCGTCATTAGGATTTCGAGTCCTTAAAGCGCAAATAATATCAAGATTAGCTTAGGCATAAGCGGCATGCAGAGGATAGAGTAGGATAAAGTTAGGTGACATGAATTAGGGTCATTAGAAAAAAGAAGATTCAGATGACGAATAATAAGATTCAACGTTTTGCGACGGAAGAAGTTTCTCGGCGAAAAACCTTGCTTATGGTAAAATTCACATATGTTAGTTATAAGTCTCATAGATGCTCCAAAAGGTTATCTGCAGTTTCTCAAGCTTTAAAGATGATGTTCTTCAGTGATTGAAACAGGCATTAATGGAAAAGGAACTTCGAGTGGAACCTATGACCTCCCGAAAAATACTTCAGATGCTGTACCACTGAACTATCGGAGACTCGTGGCGGGCTGAGTCGTTTATCTTGGTCCATGGAGACAGACTTCCTCTATAATTCTAGGATAGGAGTGTCGACATGTGATGCTATTGCAAAATAGTGATGTAAATGAAGACGTTCAATTTTAATCCTAGTCATTTGTTTTTTGTTTTTTGTTTGTTTGTTTTTTTTTTCTTGTTGTTTCTTTGTTTGTTCTTTCACGACTCAAGCATGGTGCGACAAAATTTGATAAAGAAAGCATGACGTCTCAATTAAAACGCACCTATTAGCCACTGAGTGCGCGCGTACTAAGTTAAACTTTTCCTCTATAATCATGAGTCATTTAGGTGGGTATGCTGACGCTTTTGTCTTTACCGTTAGCATCCGAGTTTCCATTTGTCAATCTAATCTTTCGCAATGTCCGCCCGGTGGGATGTAGCAGGAAATATATTATTGTGGAATGCCTCTCAATACCTCCCTAAATGAAGAAAGAAAAAAACAAAAACGAAAAAATTCAAATAATTTTAAAACTGCAAATTTGTCAAAACAAAATTGTCTGATTAGCATTTTCTACGTTTTACGTGAGGAACTGAGGCTGTTATCGTTAAAGCCTTTCGAGAGAAAAATAATTGACCGGAGCTCCTAAATTAATTTTTGTTCCGATATTGAAACAATTCATCTCTGTGATAGTGCGGTTTTGCCACAGGCTTGGTAAAGTGGCGACTAAGCAACGAGGAGATAAACGAACCTTTTAAAATCTTAAGTACATCATTGTGCGGACACTGTGCTTGACAGGACCCCGTGCACGCCCGTGAGGGGGCGTGGGGGTGGGGGTGGGGTAAGTTCTTCTTAGTCGCATTTTCACGACTTGACTGACCATATTGGGGTTGCATTCTTTCATGGAGTTACAAGAATGGGGTTGCACAATTTTCGAGGTCTTGGGGGTGAGAAAAGTCTCGTATATAGAGATTTACAAATGGGAAGATCTACAGTTAAAACTTGTTTGATTGTTTAACAATCAATTTGCAGTACATGTAGTAGAGGGTAGAGGTATGCCCTTCATTCCTTATCGAATACCTCTCATTGTAATTCTTTTGGTGTTGCATGCTCCATCACTCAGAAACGCTGTCAAAAAATGCACGATGGGAAGGTTTTGTCAAAACTGATTGCACTCAACCTTCTGCAGAGTTATAAAAGGCTGACAGAGTAGTGTGTGCACATGTCCTGCCCTAACTCCTAAGCATCAATGCCTCTCTAAGTCGAGGGAGTACTTCCGTTATCGCCAGACACAACACTAATTGTATTAATTTTTTCGAGAATGACCGTCAAGAGTGACCCGTGAAATCCTTGGTGAGTCATGTCCAGAAAGTTTCCAAACGCAGTTGAAGTTGCAAAAAATTTACCTTAAGATTTTACCGTAAGTGATACACTTACGGTAAAATCTTATTTTTATATATTTTACGGCCGACCTCTGTTCAAGGCTCTGTGCGAGCTCGTAAGAATTGCATGTAACGTGCAGGCAGAATTTGGAATAGGTTTCGACTTCAGTGATGGGATTTGTGATTAAATTGTAAAAATGGCGTAATCTTTCATATACCGGAATCGAAGACCACAAATTATTAAGACTTAGTTTCATGGGTAAAATTTCCGCACAGCCCCATACGTTTGTTCAACAAATTTGTTTTCCCAATGGCAATGTATTGTTTTTGTCATTGTTTCTCTATCCAAGAACTGAATGCATAATGTAGCATGGGGCTATGCTATGCTATGCGCCTAAGAGCCACGAAATAAGGTTAAATGATGATTTTTATAGGTATTTTAGAGTATCATTATTCATCACATCAGAGGCCTGAAAGTGGTGACTTTAATTTCGTAAGTTGAACAAATAACTATGAATATTCAAATGGAAAATATTTTCCTTCTGATACAGTACTTTACTACAGTGGACAAGAAAAAACACAACTGTCTATTCAATCCATGATGATCCTTAGATCCTAGATGAAATTTCTCAATGGGGATTTTTTATTCTTAGACGTTAGCAGGGGGAACTGACGCTTTGTTTAAACAGATCAACGCCACTCTCATGTGGAAATGAAAGATAAGATTCATAACTGGATAGCAACAACTTTCTAAGGACAACCTTTGTTCGAAGACGTGTGAGTTTCGTGCGAACTGCATATAATTTAGAGTGAGAATTTGTGAATGATACGTTTCGATGTCAGCCGTGAAATTTGTGATAAAATGGTGAAAAGGAGGTTGTCTCCCATACACCGGAATCTGAAAAATCTTTAAAAAGCATGATTGAAATCGATTACAAATAAATTATTTAAGCAACATGTCTTCCCCTATCCGTCATCGAGCAGATGCCGAAAGATGCTGAAGATCTTCTCTTTGATTCTAGAGAGTTTTCGTTCGGTGCGTTATTTCAAAAGAACCCTCAATCCTCTCCATCTGATTATTTGTTTTGAAAAACCGAAAACGCATTTATCTTATGACTATATTTGCTATCTGTGACTATATATGCTATAAATGGCTCATAGATAATCACTTGTTTATGCATAAGGGCAAAACGGAGTGTATGTTATTTGGTACTGGCCTCAGGCTGGCACTTTCTACTTCTTTCTCTGTAGCTATGAAAAAGCAATTCATCACGCTTCTGAGTATGAACATGTTGGGGTTTTTCTTACGCTTACGTGGAAAGTGCACGTTGAAAACTTTATCGGTAAGGTTAGGAAGAGATTAGCAATGTTAGGCCGACTCGAGAAAAACATTAAAATGTACACTGCAAGTAGCGTTTATACGTTGTTTGTTCTCCCTATTCTGGATTACTACGACGCTGTGTGGAGCTGTTGCGGGATTGTTAACGCTGATAAGTTGGAAAAGTTGCGGAGGCGCGCTGCTCGTATTGTTATGCGTCTGGAGAGCAGCGAGAAAGCGATAAATTTCTTAGGTTACGTAACTCTGGAGGAAAGGCGCGAGAGCCATGTCAGCAATTTAGTTAAGAAATGCTTAAGCAACCGTTGCCCATAGTTCTTTATGCACCAGAACAACAAGGAGCAGTGGTAAACTTAGACTTCCGTCTATAAAGTTAGAATGTACAAAAAAGGCCTTTTCACTATGGCTGCCGTAATTTTTAATCACTTTAAGATTTTTATGATTTTTCTTGTGATTTAATTTTTAAGTCCTTTGTATAATATTTTATAGCTTTAAATGTACTTGAGTATCGCTATTATTTCTAGTCAATTTAGTGTATCATATATATGTAGGGCCTATGAATAGCAGTTTTTATCTTGCGCAAAAACTGAAGGAGCTACCCTATTGCAATAAAGGTTTCCTATTCTTACTACTGGCATACTCAGATAATAGCGGGGCAGAGTATAAAATGCAGAGGGCTAACCAATCACATCATAAATCGGTAAATCCATGTACAACTTGTACCGATAAACTGTTTTATGTCAAAGTATTCGATGAGCTTGCTTTTTCATCTGGGGGTATCGTTCACTTAAGTCATGTGGCCATGGAACAGAACCTACTCTAAATAGTTGTGTTATCTACATTAAGATGGCTCGCTAAGGCGGAATTAAAATAAAAAGAAGATCAACGATTACGATTAATGAATGAGACAGCTCAACACACACTCGCATCTGTAAGCCAGTAGCTTACTAATACTGTATCTCAGAGATACAGTATCCGCAATGTTTTCATATGGCATCGGTTATTAAATGGTGACATTTTAGCTACTTGAAGCAAAATAAAATTATGATTTTCCTGTTGTTTAAAATGTCGAGCTTCGTAGTAGTTGCAGAGAACATTATTGACCTCCAAGTGCAAGTTCGTGAGAATTGCGTATGGTGAAGAGTAAAACTTTGAGATAATTTTTAATAAAATTAAAGATTAAATGGTGAAAATGTCAGTTAAACCTCAGAGCTATGACGCAGAGCATAGTTACATTATTTTCATGTTGGTTAGAGTGTTGAGCTTAGTAATTGCATGGTACATCACTGACCCCCAGTAAAAAAGTTTCCACTCATCTGATGCATAAAGAGAAATGAAATTGCTGAGCAAATCAGCTTGCATTGACAAATCCTCTCTCAATGAGTTAAAACTGAGTGATCACGCACCCCTGAATGCATACCACACGTACATATTATTTCAACCAAAACAGTTGCCTTCCTCTAACCTTCGTCAATCAATTTTGTCATCCATCAATCAAATCATTATCTACCTCATACAGCTATGGTGACTATAAATTTTAAAATCATTACAAATGTAAACGACACTTCTTGACCTTTCTATCTCAGTACATGATGAATTTCAGAATTAGTTTTGTAAAGTATATTACAAGTGTTTATAATAACTTTAATTTAAATTATTACAATAGCTTCATTTGCTCTCATTTTGATTGAAGCCGGTATCATTCTCTGTCTTATAGTATCGATCTTTTAAAGTACTGCGAATACTACAGATATTTCTAGTATGATATTTGAGGAACAGCAAGTCGCTAATAATATAAAGTGTTCTCTGGTCTTATCTTCATTCAGAAGAGCTCGATGAGAACAAAAATAGAATAATTAGAATAACATGCGTTATATTATTTGGGTCACCGACGTAGAATGAAAGCTTACAGTTCGCAGCAATATCGTACGAGAAATGATATCTCAATTCCATGCATCATTTAACACTACGGCCACATGGTCAGAGCCAAGTACGGTGTTGAATGGATTAAGTGGCCGGCAGTCAGAAATGTTTGGCCACATTTTCATAGATGTTCTTTTGAACCTCTTGAGGTTATCAAAGCTCAGTGATGTCGAAGGATTTCTGAAACTATGTTTATTTCTTTAGCTTACGAAATGCGCGACCTTGGATATCCTTAATTAGTTCGCTTGAGATATATGGCAGGCGAGTTAAGGCCACAAACATGATATTCAATGGCTTCGCCCAAGTCATGTAACAGGAAGTTCAAGTTATTTCACGAGTTAAACTATTTTTACCTAGTTTCGCGATGTTTCTGACTCAATAATATTTTTTTTGGCTAAAGAACTCAAGCGGCTTTTCACTTTCAAGCGTGGCGAGAGAACAAGCGACTCCTCCTTTTTCGTTTACTTAATGTCTGTCGCAAAATATTTTTGTCTGGTTCAAAAAATTTCTGACTTCCCCTGGAAACTAATTTGGACCGAAAGGAAAATGGCCAAATAGTTTCGGTACATTTTTTTTGCGCGTTTGGCTACAATAAAAACGACCCTTTGAAAATTTCTATTTAAGATTGAAGAAAACCTATTTTAGTGTAAAATACTGTGATCGATCACCTGATACGTTGATCATCGTTTCATGTCAGCAATGGAGTTAAGTGAAATACCGCAAACCCCCATTAGAAGGGAGTGCAACAATAGAGGTTGTTTTTGGTTTTGTTTTTTTTTTTTTTGTAATCAAATAAAGAAGAGCGCATTTCAATCCCTGCACGATAAGTTCTACTCTGCGTGATTAATGCTGGTGCAGTGCCGCCTACGTGCGTGACCTTGACAATCACTCTTGACAACTTCTCTCGAAAAAGTAAATTATAATGAATTTGTCTTATGATCTCTCAAAAGGAGAATAGGATATCGATGAGAAACTAAGGTGAAGAAAAAACGTAAAGCATCATTAAAATGGCATCAGGGCGACAATGGAGCCCGATTTCACACGACAACCACATGGATCGGCATTCATTCATTTTTCTACTTTCCAGCTGTTTCGAGACACACTGCCGGCTATTTTGAAAACCTATGATAATCAGAGGTTGAGCACTGGCGTAAACCAATCGATCGGGTAGTGAATTTTGCAGACATTCTGTCCCTTTATCTTTCAATCGATCGATCGATCGATCGTGCTATCTTAAAACCTATCTGAGAAGTTATATATTTTCATCGTACTCGGTATCACTGCAATCGGATGATTTTCATTCTTTTAATCACTATCTGCCCCGACGGGGTTTTGAAGGCATGTGACTCTTACATTATAAAGTGTACTTCTAAATACACCAAAAAGTTGCAAAGTTGTCAATGGTAAGCAGATAATTTTGTACTCTATCTATAGCCCAAAATTGGCACACACGTTATACAATCCGAAACCTTTTTCACTTGATGTTTGTCAAAATTATTCTTGCGACATTTGTTCGCGTGATCCCGTTTTATGACAACTAGTTTTCCCATATCTTCACTTTCCCTCATTTTGATTAACACGGTAATCACTCTCTGTGTCATCAAGGAATCAAAAATCCTAAATACAATAAATAAATCTAATATGAGAGCTGAGGAATAGCAGTTCTCTCATAGTTTTGTTATCTGCACGCAAGACTGCACGATAAGAAAAGAATTAGAATAACGTGAAAAATATACATAATATTTCATGGGTCAACAGTAAGGAATAAGAAAGGTTTACCTCAGTAGGTTGTAATAGTATAACATCTGAAGCTAAGTGAGATACCAACCAGTAGTCATTATATATTCGATATCTAATGTGCACGGAAATCCGGCACATTTACTGAAACCACAAGTACAACCACAGCACATTCTTCGACGCCGCAAACTTGATATGCAATGGCTCCGTTAGGTTTATCAGTTTAGCGGATTAGCACTTTCTTTCCTTGTCTCATCATGCTCCTAGCTCATCCAAAATCTTAATTCAGTAATTCACTCCACAAATTTGAGTGGCTTATCAAGGTTACGCTCAGAGAGAGAACAGCCCACTCTTCTCTTATTCTAATCTATCCATAAACACTTTTTTTGAACTCCCAAGAATAATAAAACTACCCAAAATACTCGTAAAGCTTAAAAGATAAGTGATAAAAGTTCCCTAAGAGTAATTTTCAATGCGTTTCAGCGAACAAGATTTATGGATATCTTTTAGACGCCCGATAAGCTACTGTCGGAATTAGACTAAAGAATCTGCTCTGTTCCGAAACTTCACATATTTATAAAATTAACTTGATCTCCCTCTCTCTCTCTCTCCTCTCTCTCTCTCTCTCTCTCTCTCTCTCTCTCTCTCTCTCTCTCTCTCTCTCTCTCTCTCTCTCTCTCTCTCTCTCTCTCTCTCTCTCTCTCTCTCTCTCTCTCTCTCTCACCGTTCTCGTCTCACGCTCCGGTCATCCTTATCATTTTAAATATATAATGTGATCCTATTGTTCAATCATCTGTCACTTACCGCAAAAAATCAACCGGAAATCAATTAACGCTGAATAATCTCACACTATTTCGGGTGCAATAAGCGCTACTCATCGGCAATTCCTTAGCATCTTTGTCTTACATCAAATGTCAAGGTGAAAGATTACTAACAATAATAAAGAGACAAATTTACACAATCAACTCCCTTACCGACGCAGCACAACAATGTCTCCAGAAACGCCCCTCCTTTATCCATTTTTAGTTTCTCGATGTTATTTTTCTTTTTTTTTTTTATTTTTTGTTTTTATTATTTTTTTTAATTTTAGCCGTCGTTAGTAATGTCGCCGGGTTATCTCACTTATTTCCCACCTTTCTCAAGAAAAATGAAATTAACGCCGTTGTTGTGAAGAAGCCGGTTTGTATAGACCTTCCAATCATAGTGATGAGTAGATTTACCAGAACAATAAGAGTCCCCTTTTTGGAGATTTGTATCAAAATCCAATATTAAATATATCACGGATTGGCACAATTAGCTGAAAAAGGTCAAATGATAGTTTGATCATGGTGTTGGGAGTTAGTGCATGAACTTGCACTGATAAACGATGACAAAGAAAGGAGATACCATTAAAAAACTTCATCTTCTTCCTGATTAATTTTGCTTTAAAAGTTGGCTTCAGTCTTAATTCATAATGTTTCCTTAATTTTTGTAATGATAATCGGTTTTGCCTGACGCCGAAAATATCGATGTCTACCTTTTTCGGTGGTTTTGATATGGTTTAAGAGGTTTGTACGTTTATGGCTGGAAGTGATAAAATGCAGTCAGAATCTTGCGAGCAGAAAGGTCCACTGGAACCGCTCTAAAACTTGCAAAGTCTTGTACATAGCGGCAACCTGAGGCTGCTTTTATCTTCCAAACAATAGACAAGAAAAAGCAGACAAAGAGTCTTCTACTTCATCAATGTAAACTTTAATCTTTTCAAACCAGTGACAGAATCTCTGGTATTTTGCTTAAGTCCTACTGTGACATGAAAGGTTGGTCAACGTTTCAGCAGTCCGTTCATGGCGTGCAGGACCCAAAATAGCTTTGTGCCGTTTAAGGAGATGTATTCAGAAGGTGTTTTGGATTGTGGCCAAACCCGTGAAAAATGCACGAAACCAACTGAACATTTTTGTCTTGATCCAAATAGTTTCCAGGGGTATCAGTGTATTTTTTGAACCGGACAAAACTGTTTTGTGGCAAATACCGGGTAGTTAAACAAAAGAAAGAGAAGATTCTGTTTCTCTCCACGCCTGAAGGTAATAGGCCATATGAGTACTTTGGAAAAGGTAATTATTAAATGAAGATTTTAGGTTGAGTTAGAAGCATGGCGAAACTAGAGAATATAATTCTACCAGTTGAATAACTTCAACTTCTAATAAATAAGTTGGGCAGAGCCACTCAATATTGCGTCTTTGGTTGGCCTTAATGCACGTGACATTTTTCTATCTTTTCTAATTTCTATACACGAATGTATTTGAACGAGGTTGTACAGCCCCCAGACGCTACTTGTCTAAATAAAGTATTGACTGGTTGAATGATTGATACTGCGATCTTATAAATGATACCCAAGCTCACACATATTTTATCGTAGGCTAGAAAATAATCGTTTTTGTTAATCCTTTGAAAACACAGTGTATGTATTTGATGCTCTCACTGAAAGGTTTGAAAAAACCTAGTGAAACTCTGCGAAAAATTTCTGGCTGCAGCCTATTTAATGCATCAATGACCGTACTAAGCTCCGACCATGCAGCTGTAGCGTAGTGTTGAATGATTAATGCAATGGGATTTTCCCTGTCAAGGGTGAGTTTTCTTTCCACCGCACTCGTTTCTAATATTGAGACTGAAGTAGTGGAAATCTTACAAAAGGTGTGGCGAGATTGTATTCTGGCGAATCTGGGTCATGGATATAATGTATATAAATGAATAAAAAACAATGTTCGCTCCAAGTGCAGTGAAGATATGTGTACTTATGTATAGCGTGGTTGTGAAAATGGGTTTTTCTGTCACTATGTTCATGTGCTTCATGCATGGGCTTCTGGCTCAAATATAAAGGTTAAGCCACTGCACACTTTTCTAAATCAATAAACAAAAAAAGAAAACGAGGGATTGATCCATCGATAGATTTACTGCCTGACGGACTGAATGATTGAGTGGATGAAGCATGTGAGCGCTCAGCCTCTGACTTTAGTAGTGTAATGCATCCACTCATGAATATACCACAATTCAGCTGCAAGGTAATTCTTATCCTCTACCGAAAGAAACAATAAAATGAAATGTCTTTCAAAACCATTCAGCGTTAACGTGTGTAAAACACGAGATCGACAAAGACCTAACAATATCTGCGTAACAGATGAGAAAGGTCAGGAAATATCTTTTTGAGGAATAATTTCCTTCTAATGGTTTTAACATCGGTAGGTACCACGACTGTGTGAATGAAATAATGCATGCGTGATTTGATGAATAAATAGAACGTGATTAAAGTAGCTTAGGGTTACAGTCCCCACGGAAAATTGCCAAAAATTTATTTTCTTATCTTTTTCTCAAGTTTCATTTAAGGCACAAAGAGTTAGAATTTCTTCGTTTGATTTCTTTTATATTTAACGAAAAAAGTCGCTTTTAGACTGCCTTAATTTTATTTCTTTGCTATCATTAATGGTGCGAAATGGATGATTAACCCTCTGTTCAAGTTAAAATATCGCGTACCGGGCATGAATTTCAAGATTTTGAGCATGCGCACGGAGGAATTCCTTGTGTGAAAGTTAGCTACTGAGAAAGAGCAACCATTTTGGCTGAAAGAATCTGTTTGTGTTGTCTGCATTCAGAAGTACCTCAGAAAGGAACGGAATTAGGATGTTAACGATGCCATCAAGCCTTTCTTAGAAAGTGTTAAATATTTGTGGATGAAACAGCTACATGGCTCCTGTTTATTATATAAGATTATAATAAATTTATCAGTTAATTTATCAGTGCCACTTGATTTGCTCTAATAAATTGGTAGCTTTCCCTGCCTAAGTTTAAGAATGGAAAGATCAATCTTAAGATATATCTTGCATAACTGCGTTCGGCCATAATCTTGCCATGACTGACCAACGACAGGCTAAGAGTAGACATTGAGCATCTAAGTTATCCAGACTTTCAATAAAATCAAAACCTTAGCTCTGTCTCTGGTGATAAGGATTTCTTCTTTCCCACGATTTGACCGAAAAAAGAGGTTTTTTTCTTGTCATTATTACATATTGCATATTTTTCCTTATCCGTTTGATTCTGATCTTAGCGAGCTATCTTAAACGCAGACAAAACTGATCTGTTAGCTAGCCCTTGTGTTATCACAGCTAATCATCAAATGACGAGACAACTCTCTAGAATCGAACACGAGATCCTCAAATAACTAATGGTGTCTACCTTACGGCGGATAGGTGAAGACAAGCTGTTTAAGTGATTAAGTTGTAACTCATTTGTTGTTTTAAGATAATTGAATCGGTTTAACAATCAGTGGCCGTCTTTCTAACGTCCCCAGAGATCCTCAAATAACTAATAGCGTTTACCTTCTGGCGGATATGTGAAGACAAGCTGTTTAAGTAATTTAATTGTAACTAATTTGTTGTTTTAAGGTGACTGAATCAGTGGCCGTCTTTCTAACGATACCAGATGAAATTATGTTTACTTTTTCGTTAGAGTAATCTGAGAGGAGCAAGTTATTTGAATATAGCACAATACTTTGCATTTCCAAGTTTAAAAGAGACTAAATTCTCCCTGAATGGTATACCCAGTGGTGGAATATTTTAGTAAGAAAAACTTCTAAGATTGTAAAACGCGCAATCTTTCGTCTTATTTCACGGAAGCAATGAAAATGATCACCTGCTGTTTTTTCCGATGTGGTGGCCTAACTAGATAACTCATCGTACATAGAGTGTAAATCCTCTCTCATCAGGAGATATAAATTACACACTAGTTCAGTTGGTGATATGAACTTAGTTTCATTTGTATCGAGCTTTGCTAACTCGCTCAATTTCAGATGAGTTTCAAAAGCGAATGTTCTCTCCATATTCCTGGTTGTAATTTGACGAGCCACTAGTAAAACAGCCTTAAAAACAAGGCTGCGTTAGATGGAATATTCTTACATTGCAATATCAGAGCTATTCATGCAACTAGCGAGAGCAAATAAATCATTTGAAAGCCAGCAACATATTTTGTAATGACTACTTTCAATAATTGGAAGTGTTTAATAGTAGGTGGCTTGCTATAGTGGCTTTTAAGGCAACATGAAACTACGCCTTATTACATTATTTACAGTTTCTATTTTCGATATACAAAGATTAACGAATTCTATGATTTGTAACGAAATCCATCACAAATTCTGTTGTTTCTGTGCTACATGCACAATGCTATACACAGTTGCTACGACCTTGCACGTGTTAAAACAGAGGTCGGACCAAAAAATTTGTTGTTATCCAATTTGGAATTTTGTCTTTCCTTAAAAAGTGTTGTTGCCCAATGAAAAATTTCGTCTTTGACTGCTACGGAAGTTGAATGTCGGTATCAACAGAATGTCAGTTTCCTTTACTAACGTTTCAAAATGGAAAGTATAAAACATATTTTAGCGTGTTTATGGCCACTCTGGACAAGACTTACCGAAGAATGGCTACGACAATAACTAGTTTTGACCGGGACCCTCGTGACGGTAATTCTGGAAAAAATTAATACCATTAGAGCTGTTTGTAACGATAATGAAAGTACGTGACCATCACTACATAAGTGCATAAAACATATGTGCACGTTCTCAGCGCTAGCTAAGGTCCTCGTAATCTATTTTTAAGCACCAAGGTGCGTTCTTCCAAAGAATGACACCGACAGAATTTCAGTGAGAGGCACTCGACAAGGAATAGGTACGTAACATCTGTGGGGCTGGATAGTATGAAATTTATAGTGTATCATGAGAAAATTATGTAATTCGATCTAATTCATATATTTTACTTAATTTTATTTAATGCCACAACTATTAAACTGTTAGAGGCTTAGAGCTGCACCAACTGTTAGTCCATATGGTTTGCACGTGACACTGCAATCAGCGAGAACTCTCGAAAAGCTCATCATATATCACCACTCCCAAGGAACAGGAGTCCATCTCTAAACGTTTCGGAATGTTTTTTGATGGTATTTTAGAACCAAAAATCAGTCAGTTTATCTGACGCAGTCGAACTTTCATGCTCGTGGCAGCCTCTAACTTTTGTTTTCTCCGCGGTGTTCTGTACTATTCGGTTTCCAAACTCGATTGGCTTAGTCAATCGTTTGATTGAAAATATTGTTGTTAAGGTAAACTACTAAATTCGCTTTTAAATTTGCTTATGTTTTAGAAGATAAGACTGATAAGTCAATGTCGGGTCAGTGCAGAGCTAGATAAACAACTACATTCAGTTTATGAAAATAGCTTACATCAAAATTTTCATAATAATATTTAGCTGATTCGTCGTATTTCGCGCAGAATTTTGTCTGGTCTAGGATTTATAACGAATGCTTATGTCCTTTACATTCCATGTTTTTGCTCAAAAGAATATTGGCCATTCATTCTGTTACCCTCAAATTGTTGCGTCGTTTTGTAATGGCAAAGTGTAATGTTCTCTTTGCGCAGTTAGATTTGGTGATTATCTTCCACCATTTCATGGAAAAAGGGGACTCGAGTGCCTTGAATGGTAGGTGTTGAGGTCCTAAGACAGCACCGTGGGGAATGCTGGTCTAAATACCATAATTCAAAGACATCTATTAGCAGTGTAGTTTAGTTTTACCTATAATTTATTCAATATGAAGCTACGAGTAAAAACGACAACAGTAAGTAAAACTATGGTCCAAGATGTCCCCTACTCAGGGAGATAATCTCTAGCATCATGAAACACACCATCACACTCAGGCCCTTGCCAATCAGTTATCTAAAATACTTGTCTACTGGAACAGGATTTTGAAGCAGGCCGAAAACATCTCGTTTCATCTCCACTTAAGCTGTGATTATGTTGCATGCACTTTCAGTGATAGAAGAAATTAGATATCCTCACACTTTTGACGCTTGTGTTAGAATTGACTTGCGAAAGTTGAATTAATGCCAACTATATCACGTCTTCCACAACACCTATTAAATTACAGGTTTAAATTCATTGTCGGAATTTTCAAATCTCCACGAAAATAGACGACCTTAAGAGAGCCTGAGAAGAAGTGTTAAAACAAGATTCCGGAAACTTTCTGTTCTATTCGATATTTCAGTGGAATTTCCGGGAATTTCTATTTAATAGAACTATTTTGTAATTTGTGAAATCAAGATAAACAAACCCGGATTTCGTCGCAACTTGCCTTTGAATTATAGCCAAATTTTATTTTCTGATAGGGAACAAGAGAGACTTTACACCCACAAGTATCAAACTGGAAGAAATCAGCGCGCAAACTCACAACGTCACTTAGCTTTTTTGACCTTACGCGAGTTAGAAAAGCAATTGGTTTCACAAAATTTCCGATCTAACGTTAGCCATTCGCTAAGCCTTTCGAAGAAATGCTTGTGAAGACAAAGCCACTGCTTGTCATCCACATTTAAGAGTTTGTATTCCATAACTGCATAAGAACAAAAAAGATATGTAGGTGTCAACTTTGATTAATGAAACGGTTCGATTTCTCCTGTCTATCTCAGTAAAGTACTGTATCAGGAGAAATATTTCTGCTGTGCGATATTGAGAATTATTGGTGTAACTGAAAAAATAATATTCATCCCTTTTGGGTCTCTAAGCAATAATATAATGACTGCTCTGCAAGTTTTGCTTGAGGCCAGGTTTTGGGAGTGCTCCAGACGTCTCGATTCATCGTTTAGCTGATAAAAGGACCCAACTAGTATCTGGATGGCACCACTTCGAGTGGAACTTCTTTTGTGCTATTGCTTTAAGTGCCGCTCACCTGTGAGAATAATCTTTTTACTTGTATTTCATCTGCATGTCAGCACATATTTCACATTTATCAGATAAAGATATCAACGGTTGTTAGATATTTCCTGTTGAAAAGGAAATTCCGAAGCAAGGTGAAATTAAGATAATTGTGTTAGACTAGCTGATTTCCTAACAATAGGCAAACCGACCCTGTGTTAAATTCCAGTAATATAATAAACGTACAAGTTCTTGTGAACTCCTTACATGACTGGCTAGAGACGAACTATAAAAACAAAGGTGTGTCTTGTTAAGACCATGTGTCGGAAATTCACAATGAAATTAGAAATATAAGCTAATTTCAACTAAGAGGTAAAGGAAGTTCTAAGCTTTCATGAATTGAAACAAAAGAGGGACATCTCCCTTTTGTTTCCTTTGCGTATGTTATAAATTAAAATTCGCACGCACTTTGTCAGTTATTGAACGGAGCGCCAAGAAAGCGTGCGGTAAGAGAAAGTAAATAAGTGGACTAGGTGAACTTAGTGGTAAGTTAAGTCCTATTAGTCTTTGCCATCATACTTTTTATGAAAAAAAGTTTGATTCTTCCTTTTCTTGAGGTTGTCAAATTATTGTTATCATTATTATCACTATTATTATTTCATTTTATATTTTTTTATTTTTTAAATTTTTTTGCAGCCTTTGTGAATAACATTGCAAACGACACCCGAAGAATTAAAATGAGGAGCATACAACAAGGAATAGGTATGTAACATCTGGTAGTCGGTCTCAGTGTAGAGACTTACGTGCTAAGATCTAATGCTTGCTTTCTTAAATTAAGGACTGTACGCGGGGCTTAATTTAGTAACCAGAATGAACTCTCAAAAAATCGACAGCAAAGAATAAATCTCAAAACTTCTCAAATGGTTCGAAGGAGTTGTGTCTCGATAACACTTACCTGATCCCCCAACAAGGCTCTGTAATGTTTTTATGACTCTCCCCCCCTCCCCCCTTCTTCGCCACCAGTCCTGAGTTGTTGCGAACTTTTTGTCATTATTCTTTCAGTGTATCATGTTTGTAGTTTTTCCCCCAATCACTAGGTTATTTAAGTCTGTAACTAAGCCTTATAGCATACCATAGCTTGAGTGACTTCACACCGCATAATGACTTCTTTCCTTCAGGCTCAGCTCTGCTGTTTCTGGCACTTTCTGTGACTTTTGAACTTCTATCATCAACGTGTGCAGACCCAGTGAATTTCCAAAACTACACTACTGTTCACTTGAAAGGAGTAAAGGAAGTAGAAGTACCAAAACAAGTAACAAATAACTGGACATCAGAGACGCGTAAGTAATTATGATTCTCTAGTCTCGTACGCGTGTTGATACTTCTCGCTCACTTTAATTTATCTTTATTATTATTATAATAATCATAATTATAACTGTTACTATTATTATCGTTATTATTCTTACCAGCCAAAAACTGTGCTGAACTTTACAAATCCGGTGAAAGGATCAGTGGTGTTTACACAATCGACCCAGATGGTTCAGGTGCCTTCAATGTATATTGTGACCATATGACAGCTGGTGGGGGATGGACAGTGATCCAGAAGAGAATGGATGGCTCTGTTGATTTTAACCGCACCTGGGATGACTACAAATATGGTTTCGGTTACTTTATCGGTGAATTTTGGCTCGGACTGGACAAAATAAACCGCCTGACCCGAAACATGACAAACAACAAGCTTCGAATAGATCTGGGAGTAAAAACTGGCACAATTGCTCACGCTGAGTATGGCTGGTTTGGGATTGGGAACGAAATGGCTAAGTACCGGCTGTACCTTGGCAATAAGACTAGTTAGTAAACCATTCTTTAATTTTCATTGTTTGGATTTATCTTTAATTTTCCTCTTCTGTTAAGAACCCCCTCTCCCTCCCTCCCTTCCCTTCCACATGGAACATAACAATAATTGTTTGTTCCTCTAAACGTCTGACTATTCCGCTCACGCGAGGTTGGGTCTAAGCTTCTCTGTTGAAAAGGGTAGTTTACTTTGGAATTTGCAGTTCAATGATCAACAGTTACTGAAGTCAGCTCTAGAAAGATATCATAGTTTGTTTAACTATCCAACTTGCTCACTTTTAATTTACCCACCTCGTCGAATAATATAGTTAATCAGTTGAAAGTTCATGACTTATATGCTAAGAGATATCTATTTCACCGAAGCAGCATGTAGCTACTACATAAATTGAGTTTTGTTCTGCTGGTTTTTTGTTTGCTTTGTTGTTGTTGTTGTTTTTTTTTTTGTTTTCCTTTGTCTGTTTGTTCGTTTGTTTGTTTTGTTACAAATATCAAGCTTGACGCTTCGAAGGCGTCAGTATGATCCCAATGCTGATTCTTTTCTTCTTTTTTTTTGTTTTGAAACAGATGAGACTGTGACCCATGATTCCTTAGGTCTTTACAGGAATTCCGCTTTTGGTACCTGGGATAGATATCCTCATGATCGTGATGAAAAGATAGGCGGAGGCTGGTGGTATAGAGATATTGATTATCCTATTTTGTCAAATCTCAACGGGATTTACTTTGATAATAAAACTTCGCGCGCATTCTACTGGGCTCATTTGGGTGCTGCACCAGACGAAAGCTTTCCCAAATCAGCAGAAATGAAAATAAGATCAGTCGACTTCTTTTCTTCTTTTTCACGGTATATTGACTGAAAACCCTTGTCTCTCTTTCGTTTCTGAATGATATTGTAGACCATTCATAGGTCAAAAGATACCTTTCATTGGTCTAACTCAACTATTCTTCATCCATTAATAAAGAAAGTATGTTTTCAATGCAATGCTTGTGATTAGTTTTTTCACCTTAACTTAAGAAAGTACACACACCACAAGGTTGAGTAATGGAAAATGTCCATACTGGTATAAAGTAGAAAAAATATTTACCTCAGTGTTGATGAAAGTAGTGAATGTGTAATTGCACATCCACCACTAATCCCTAACTATTGATGCTTTGACTTCAACACAAGGTGCTCTTACAAGCGTCATACATTGCCGTATGTACTAGAGCAAGCGCTGTCCAATCTCCTCCCTAAAGGTGCCAGGCCTTAAGTCAAGGCCACACCTATGATTTTCTATTTGAAAACACATACCTTTTGGGACACGTCCACCTATTTTTAATGCTAAAACAACCAAAACTTCTGATAGAAATGGAGATTTTGGTTCAAAAGTGAAGCCTAAAGAAAAGGTTCTGTTTTTTGGGATTACATCAGACGGAGGCTTCTGAAGAAAAAGATTGCTTTTATCACCACTTTCGAGCGGATTTGTATAGAAAATAGACATCAAAAGCAATAAAAAACCAAACATCTAAACGCTTGTGTGCATGACGAGCTTTCTTACCCTTACCTATAGACGAAAATAAACACTCATTCAGACGTTACACTCGTTAAGTCGGGGCCTTGAGAACAGTGATATTGTTAGACATCTCTAGAATAAGCACTTCATCAAAGAATAATGCACTTTTTAGGGAATTTAAAAACATGAGTGTGGGAAAAACTTTTTCGAGAAGATCCAAGCAAATTCATTTCTAGCGTATCAACCTTTTTAAGTTCCAACTGGCCATAGTTCTCTTCTCTCGGGTAATTTTTGGACACGGATTTCAAAAATTTCAACCTCAATGGCTCTTAAGTATAGAGGAAACCCTAAGCCCCTGCAAAATACCTCCCCAAAATTAAAGGTCCAACCGAAAGAAATGCCAATGGAGAAGGCTGGGTTTGATCGAGTAATTACGGACACCAGCACATGACACTTTTACACCATAAAATGATACGTAAACCAATCAGCCACAGTGACTGAATTTTGTCTTTCACCCAAATTATCCCTTTATCTTATTATGACTGTGATTGCCTGATTAGAGATCGCGTGTTTGAATGTATTCCACCAGGGAAATATCATCATACAGTTTTTCCCTCACAACAAGACATGAAGTACAGTATTTGCGTTATCCGCGGGGGAGGGGTTGGTACATGGGCCAATTTTTGCTGGGTATGTGCCGCTGGCCTCCCACAACCCCTAGCCTATACTCCAAATTTAGTTTTCTTGCATTCATAATTAAACCAAGATATATTTTAGTCCATTTTTTTTCAATATTTTACTCGGTGATTTTTAATTATTTCATTGTTCGTTGCAGCATCTTGACCGATATAGCTCCTTTTAAATACTTTTAGTGTAAAACTGGAAGTAGTGAACGGCATCACTAGTTATTTATTTTACGCATAATATCGAAAACGAGAAAAAAGAAACAATAACAAATATATCCAAAACTAAGATAGATATTCGGAAACGGAAAAGTTATCATAAATCTCTTCATAATTTTAAGATTAAAAATAAAGAGAATTTGCGTACTCAGTTTTCCCTAGTCAGCGCAACCCTTTTAGAGCTGTCTTTATTCTCATTATTATTGTCAATTTTATTACTAATTTTCAGCACATTGTTCCTAGAATTTAGGAAGCTACTGATTTAACAAAACGAACGATGAAAAAGTCTTAAATTCCTTACTCAAAGCTACGATGATGTTTTCCTCAGTAATGAAAATTTACTTGGACTTGAGCGAAACCCTAAAATCATTTCATAGTTTGGCAAAATGAAAATTTGAAAAAAAAAAAAAACGGTTCATGTGAAACAGATATGTAACGAGGCTGGTATGGGATAAAGAAGGTTATAATGAATCGCAATATTTGGTATTCTGCTATTACTCGGGCTTTCAAATCTCAACAGTATTTTCACACGTTGTGGAAATGAAACCTGGACCGATATTTACTGGTGAGAATTGGTTCTTACCAGTGTCAAAGGTAGCGCTTCCAAAACTGATATGAAAATTCGACCACTGGACTCTCTTAGAACTTTCCGTAAGATAAGTACCACCACATAATTAAGTAAATAGGAATTTTTCGCGTGTTCTGATCAGTTCAATGTAAAATTCACCCAGAAGAGTCGAATCGTCCATATTTCCTGCTTTTACTGCATTTGTGATTGGCTGATTAGTGATCAAGTGGCCATGCTAGAATTTGCATAGAATCCGCTGGTAAAACATCATCGTAAACTGTTTCCCTCGCGACCAAACATCAACCGTTTGCTCTCGGAAGTAGCAAAACTATTTCTGAATCCAGTTTTCTCATATCTCACTCAGTGATTTATGCGCGTGGTATGAATTCTACAGAGGTGAAGTCTGCACCGGCCTAATTTGTGCTGTTTTAAACGATAGGGACGTGAAGAAAACTACAAGGTAATGGCAACGAGGAAGTCAAAATAAAGGATATCGTGGACAGAATAATAGTTCTTAATATTATTATTACCATAATAATAGTAATAATAATAGTCAGCGCATACGTTAATCCTTTGTATAGACTTTGTGCATTCTGACAAAAAAAACCCCAAATTCAAATGATTTAAGTTTTCTCTTGGAACTCGATGCCGTCTAGAAATAATGCTCCATTTACGTAGCCTTGGGTACCTGAGACAGCCTTTCTCCCGAGTTACCCCTGGGCCAGCCACCTTTTCACTTATTTCTTTACAAAATTCAGCCGACCGTTTGCAGGAAATTGTAAACTCGTCTCGGGTAGGCGAGACAACTTGAGGGGGCGAGTCGTCTCACCTCGGCAGGTAAGGTAGCCCGGGCAGGTGGGGCAGCTTTTTCTCATATAAACATCTTGTCTGGCCGACCCGAGACGAGGCAACTGGGATAGAAAATGCGTGCGCACGCCATTACCAGGATGTTTACAACAATTTTTTCCTATCGTCCGCCATTTTGTCAAATGTCAAATTCCATATAAACGTTCTGTAAAGTTGTCTTGGGCGGAGAGTGTTTTCTCGGGTACCCTAGACCATATAACTGGGCATAAGTTATGCTAAAGCAGAGTTGAAGCGCAGTAAGAGATGGTATAAACGTAAAGCCATTCGCGAAATTCTAACTTACAATAAACATTCATTTTTTTAATCGAAGTGTTCCTCGGCGTTGTTGTCCTGACTACCTAAGGTCCCTATTAAGAATTACCTTTATTACAAGAAAACACTTCTGTGCTTTTTCAATCTCTTTTAATTCCAAAGTTCAGACTTCTAGAATATGCAGATTAGAAAAAGGACTACATCAGACTCAGCCATGTAAGTAATTGGTATTAAGAATGTTTGATTTTTTTCCAAACTTTATAGCATTTGTTTAAAAATTATATTAGTAGAACGTCAAATGAAAATATAACAAACGAATCTTTTTATTGCACCAAAATTATTTCTGAAGGATTTATTTATACAATGTAGCGTTGTAAGCTGTTAGTTGAAGTTTATTTATGTTTTTCTATTTTTCTTTTTTTCTGCCTTTCTACCTATCTAATGATTTTTAAAGTTTTTGTTATCTAATGCTATTAATAAAACCATTTTGGATCATAGTACTAAAAAAAAAATTTATCTTTTAAGGAAATAAATTACGATAAAGGGGTAAGGTTCTAAAGAAGCTGTGGTGTTGCGTCTTTAGGAGAGTATAACAGAGTAATTTCGTTTTAAGAGCCATTTTCCGACAAAATCGAAAATCGCAAGACACTCGTAAAAAAATTGAATTTTTTTTCTTTTGCCAAAACATCCCTTTTAGTGACCTAAATCAAGAAAAAAAAGTTTTGGGTTCAAGCGATTCATTGTACGGGAGAAATAACAAATAGTTTGAAAAATCGTTTTATTGCTGTCTTTTCGCGCTTAAAAACAACAGAATCCGACTACAACTTCGAGAAAACGGTGAACGCATAAGAAACAATCCCTAACTTCAGCCGTTCTTAATCTTTAAAATCCTAAAAGAAAATTTGAAGAAAGAAGTTTTTAACATTTACAATCGACAAGTTTAAAAAGGTCGTATTTGTGTCTCTTGAAATGTTAGAAAATGAAAGCGAACTTTAACCGTTGTAAAAGCCCTCTGGTATATGCCGCTTCCTAGTAAAACCCATATAGAATAAAGCCTTAGCTATTGAAGTAAATTACAGGAACGTTTTAGCTCTGGAAATTAAATACAGCCCTGACACTGGCGTAAGCAATTTGAGAATTTAAGTTAATAAACTTTATGCAAATTAGACGGCCCGCTGAATGAATTCATACTAAATGCAAAGTTTAGTGTAAAAAGACTACTTACTGTTGCTTGTAATATGTTTTTACAGTGAAAATGTTATTTCTAGCTTTCGGCTGTGTTGGTAAGAGCCGTAAATAACTTTTTATATGACGACTGAAAAACGTTTGTTTAGCTACTTTGCTACCAGCGAAATCATTGAGATCGCAACTTCGAACTGAAGCTGTCATCGCTTGACGAAACTCCGTTACCACAATTTTAAAATAGTTTTCTTCACGGGGAAAAAGCAGAATTGAAATGCATTCGAGACCGTTGACTTCGATTTTGAATTCGTTTAGTTAAGATTTCAAGCCATCACAAGGTCTTATGACCTCTACTGACCCGGGAATCGGTTACATGCCAAGGTCACGTTAGCAAACTGTCACGAAATACTCAATAGCTTCTGTTTTCGGCCTTTGTTTTGGTAAAAAAAAATATATAAACTTTTCACAGAACCGACCTTTTTGCTTTATTTGATTTATATATTTGTATTGGTCTGGACACATGCATATGCTGACCGGCTGTGAAAGACATTCATCACAGTTTTTGATTCAGAGTGGTATAATATTTCCCAAAATATTTCAAACACAAATGTTTCCTTAATAAGTTCGTTATTCCCGAATTTCCCACCATGCAATAATCCCTACAGCAAAAAAAGAAAAAAAAAAGCATAAAAGTCAACTTTATAGCTTGCTTTAGTTTTGTTTTGGATTTTTTTTTAAGATTTTTCCTCCGAAACCAGGAAACCCTAGCCAGGTAACTAGAAATTCTCAGTTTCATTTAGAGCTTGTCCACAACACAACTTCAAACTTGCGTTTGCTTATCGCATCCTTAAAACCTTCCAGACCTCTTCAATATTGTTGAAAAGCCTATTGAGGCTAATAATAATCTTTGAGTTAACTATGACCAATTCACGCCGCGAGCGCGAGAAAAAGAGAACCACTCCGCAGGGCTGAATACGCGATGTGGAGTGTTATAAAATTCCACATTCTCGCGCGTAACGCTTTCTCTAGAGACCTCTAGAAGTGTTGTTTAGCGAAGATAAACAAAGTTATCTTTGGTTAACTCAAAGAACTTGCAGAAATACCTCCAGCCTGCATAAAAGGCGCTTTATGAGCCAAGCGAGGCGAAAGTGGCATTTTGCACGAAGCGCGAGAAGCGACGAGGGGAGGAGAAAAATAAAGCTTTATTTTTCTCCATCCCTCGTCTCGCGCTTC
Source organism: Pocillopora damicornis (assembly GCF_964200805.1). Taxonomy (NCBI): domain Eukaryota; kingdom Metazoa; phylum Cnidaria; class Anthozoa; order Scleractinia; family Pocilloporidae; genus Pocillopora; species Pocillopora damicornis. The sequence continues at coordinate 8,427,018 of NC_142680.1, read as the reverse complement.
GCACTCGTTTCGTGCTTCGAGCAAATGCCGCGTTCGCCTCGCTTGGCTCATAAAGCGGCTGTTATGCAGGCTAAAATATCTCTCCACATTTATAAGATAAGGTGTCATTGATTTCTCAGAGCGGGAAGAGACATTTATAACGTGCAAATAGTCACGAGCTGAAAGGTAACTGACTGATTTGTAACAAGGATTCACCCTGGCAAACAAGAAATGATCCTCACTTTCCGAAAAGGAACGCTCTTTTAAACATAAACAAACTTCAAAAATAGGTAAAGGAAGCAAAACAATGAACAAAATATATTTTTTCTTGACTTAGTTATTCCGGCGAGAACAAATGGTGAATGATTCACTCCTGGAAGCAAGCCTCTGAGGAGAAGTGAGAACACCGTTTAGGCAAAACTCTACAATTTGTGTACTTTACTAGCCTGTTCACAGACGCTCTTCATTTTTAGATATCGTCGAGTGCACGTATAAAAAAAAAAGCGCGTTCCGCCCTCTCTCACGAGCAATCGCTTATCTTGTGCGCGCACCAAATTCCCAAAACAGAAAAACGTCTGTGAGCAGGGTAGTACTTTCTGTTTCTACTTATTTTTCCCACGGAGCTGGCAAGTGCAATTAATGAAGGCTTTTTTCAGCAGGTCAACGTAGAGCGCTTTGCGGCGAACAGGCTTGGGAGGTACTTCTAATTCTAGTTGCCGACAAATGTTTTGAAGCATTCCAAGTTTAAGTCGCTCCAGAGATCCTCCCTTGGCCATGGCACAGATATCGCACTGATCGTAAGTGATGGGGTGCTGTAGCGTGATGGATAGGATTGTTTCTCTTGCCATGGCAAAGTTTTCCTCTTCTACTACAGCTTGGATTTCAGCATCGTCGGATGTTTGCCGTCGGACCTTCGCTGCAAGACGTGAGAAATATGAAGTGCATTGCTGCGGGGTAAGAAACTCGGATACTATGAACAAACGAACACCATCAGGTCATTGTGCACGTCTCATTTCACGTGATACGATATCACCGTCCAGTTTTCTGCCGCTGGTTTGACCAATTGTAAACTTCGCATTTAGATAATCCCTCTGGTTTTGGTTAAAGCGATATGCTTTTTTGCTCGGCTTTAGCGCCCATCCTTCTTTTACCTCTACTTCGCCGGATGTAGCCTCTCTTGTATCCCTAAAAGACGCAAACGAAATAACTTGACTGGTCGTGCCCTCCTCGAACCTGGACTTGAAGTCTAGTCTGGAGACTAAAGTCTCTAAAGACTTGGTGCATTTCTCTAAAGATAGGTGTTTTTCGAGAGAAGACAGCCTTTGAAAGACCTTAACACACCCATCCTGAGGGCAGGTAAACACGGATGACGATTCATTTGTATTGTCAGTGGGATCATGAACCTGCTCCACTTCCGTCTCTTGCTTCTTCCTTGACTGAGTCGGTTTTGGGCTAAGGGGTTTAAAGTCTCCAGAAGAGAACTCAGATGAAAGCCAACTAATGCCATGCTCTGAAGTAGATAACACATAAAGAAACAAGATTTACATAAACAGCACTGTTCACCTACTTCAATACTTCACTCTGCACAGCCTGTGAAGAGTGCCCCTTTGGTCCACTTTGCTGCGCGAACAGATGAAACGTTTGCTTTTTACATCTTATGACCGGACATGTTCTTCAGAACCGCCATATTCTGCAATGTTCGTTTTAAAAATTTTATAGAACAAATCAAGGACTATACATTTATAAAGGGTCTAAGGGGCTTAAGTCTTTTACAGAGCAAAACCCCACGGGGTGGCAGACACCCACCCCAAATGGATGCCTTTCATGCGTCTGAAGGCTATAACAAACGATAAAAGTACACCTTTTTACTCAAACTATAAAAAATATATATATTTGCGCGATGAAATAATTCTAAAAAAGGAAGAATTGTGAATTTTCATTAGACTAACCTTCTGATGTTGTTTCCAATGGGATCTCTTTTCCCTTTCCCATACCATAAGCGCGCCAAGCTACGAGAATTTCGTCTTTAAACTCGAAATTGTTTAATTTGTTGATACCAATAATCTTTCTGTTGTCATCTACTACTGCTTCCTCTTCAACACTTTGCATGACAGCAACTCGAACTCCTTCTATCCCCCCATGCGAAAGAAGAGCACTCTTCAGTTGTTCGGCATTGGTCACGTCGTTTCCTTCGTTTATGAAAGTCCTGACGTGATTCTTGCAGGTTGCAGCGAGCCTGTCTGCGGCACCTTTTCCACCCTGTGGGTCAGAAAAGTCAATGCGCTTGATTTCGATGCCGGTGGAGGAGGATATCACTGGGCATGAGAATACGGTGGACGACGAATGATAACATCCTGCGTTATCTTGGCGAAAGAACCCCTTGTTAATCTCACTGTGCTCCAGCTTGATGGTATTCAGGACATCCTGCATGATTTTAACCACTGCAGCACTGTCTTGATCGACGACTGGACTATGTGCAGAAAGCCCTGCCACTGGAGTACCCCACTCACACGACGGTAGACGACAGAAACGTGCCAGGAGATATCTGGCTTACCAAACCAGTCGGTTTGGGACTCTCTGTATTTTTGTGGCAGGAACTTCATGGCCCAGTCGTTAATTATCAAGACAGTGTTGTCGTCAAGTTTCTCCAGTGCATCTATTCTCGCTTGGTCTTGGTTAGCTGATCTAAGGATGTGGCATTTCCAAGACATTATGGCCAGCTGGGCTGTCTGGAATATAAATAGCGCTTCGTCTTTCGCGTCCTGAGTCGGAAAGGTCGTCTCGCCAAGGACCCGTTCAATCTTTGCCAGAGTTTCCTGAAGACTTTGACAACGGTCACAAAGATCAGTGTGTTGGTGACTGTATTGTTGCTGGTAATCTGCATCACTCTTGTCGCTAAGAGCAAACAACACACAATGGTCTGCTACGTTAGAGGGGCTTGTGACATGAACCTGTTGATAAAACAAAACTGAGATTACTGTTTGTCTGTGCTTATACTTCAATATAATAGTTAATCAAATGATTTTTTAATCTAACATATATTATTAACGTAAGGGGGCTAATAACTTTTAACCTTAACCTTAGGGAAAAAAATAACCTCGTGCGTGCATTGTTAATCTCGAGAATTTATGTAAGCTAGTTACACGTGCACCATTTAGTGAAGAAAAAGAGTACAAAATATATATTTGTTTTACGGAATGATTTTGTTGACGAGGTAAAATAAGTACATACTTTTAGTTTTATTCAAGCTGTCTTTCTGGAGTCAGAATTCACATTACCTTATAGTCCCCCTTCAAATACTGCTTGCTTGTCATAAGAGCTTGCACAACTGTAGTCTCCCACTCCTTGCCGGAACCTAATCCCCCTATTTGGCATACGAGGGCCCCGAGATCATCAAATGCGCGAGCACCTTCAGCTGCAAAACAATCTAAGCCCTGCAGTGATTTTCTTACAGAGGCACTGCACTCAAAGAGTACCCGTCTCATAGTAGTTTCGCTGAATAGTTTGAAGTTGATCTCCAAACAGTACTGAGTGTACTGTTGTACTACTCGCTCGGGTATCATCATACGGATTACGTTAGGTACTTGAATAACCTCACCAGACGAAAGCTTGAGATGTTTTTGCCCAAATGGAAGGTCCTGAACAAGATGCGGGCTCGTGATGAAACCAAGAAAGTGGTCAAGCTGCCTCAAGTCTACTCGTATTCGTGTGGTAGGCTGTTGTGGAACTTGAGCGCCTCGGCCAAACTGTGATCGATGAAGATTAGCCATGGAGTATCGATATCTTGTCAACCCCGGGATATAACGGGAAATGTCGTTGAAAGTTCCAACCCCTGCCATAATCGAAAGCACTTGTCTACGGGTATCCCAGCTGGTTGCATTCTGGTACGCTTCTGCTAGGGCCTCTAAATACAAATGCTCTGAATGTGACAACTCGCTTACACCTAGGGCCTTGTTCATATCCGTAGAAGAGGTTAAACGTCACCAGAGTTCACCAGCATTATCAGGGGTGACGCTCTTTAGCACAGTTGCTACTATTTCTGTGGCTCTCCTTGTTTGACGTTGTCTTGTTCGCTCAGAGGAATCACTCCAAGAAAGCCATGGCTTTCCAAGCGGTTCAAGTTTGCATGCTGCCAGAAACTCACTCAGCTTTTCGCGCGGCTCATGTAAGATCACAGGTGTGGGCTCGTCACTATGAGTGGAAGCTGTGCTTATTGTGTCTGGTGACAGAAAGGTGTCATCAGCGATTGTTGGACGTCCAAGGCTTTCTGCGAACTCTTCAACAGATTGACCGGTATCACTTTGTCCTGGAGATGAGTTTGAGCTGTTCTGCAACATACAAAAAAGACGTTTAGACATCAATGTTACTTCAATATTTCTGTTTATTTTGTCTCTAGGCATTATTTTTTTTATTATAGTTCGAAACTTAAGTTATACATCATTTTAAAAAAAGAAAATATGAATTTACATGCACACCGCTATCATTATCAATACTCCCGCTCCAGCCAGACCGAAAGGAATTTAAAGAACCGAACAGTGACCTATTCGTCTTAAAATAATTTTCAGAGTCATTTTCAAAGTTTACAGTTATTCACAGTTACCCAGCCCTTTCGGAATTTTGGCATTTGTTATGTTGGAATAACTGTCTGTATCCAAGGTTACCGTTTACTTACTTACATTTGCTTCTGAAGTCTCTAGTTCTACGCATGGAGTAACTTCAATCATTGGTGCGGGTGTCACTTTCTGTTGTTGGTTTGTCTCCGCGAAATATGGAGATATGATTTTGTCTGTGTATCAGTGACAGGTGTGTGTGCGTGGGTGGCGGAGCGGGTGGGGGTGGTGAATAAAGATCTTTTTTGCTATCGTAATCGTTAATATTAGGTTTGCAAAATATTAACGCCGCGGATAAAAGCCTGCAATTTTTAAAGAGATGAACTCGTTTGCTTATTGTTCTTGCAAGCAGGATACAAAAGAGCGGTACGCAAGTACTGGGGACAATAATTTTGTCAAAAGGAAGGGGACATTTCGGTTCGACCGACCGAAATAACCTGACTGGTCAAAGTGGACCAGCTTCAAAGGCGTTCCCAAATATTCTGGTAGGAGTGACCCGAAATGGTCCATTCCATTTGATTTCTAACCGAAACTTGCGGAATTTTGGGCTGAATGGAAAGCACCCGAAGATTTTCTTAGAATAACATGACCATCGTGAGGTCTGTGATAAAGAGATGATGGAAATGTACACCACTATTAGCCGCTACGTAAGACGGTAAGACAGAACACAAGATTTACCTGCTCTTGCTAACAGCAGTTTCCATTCAGTGTCAAGTGCTGTATCTGCTTTTAATCCATACCAGCTCGCAGTGCCTCGAAATGTCCCTTGTACAATTTCTTAAAGCGAGAACTTCAACTTGGCCTGGATAATCGCTGCTTAAACCACAGGGTGTGTCGTCGTGTAATAAACCAGAAAAACTACATGAGTGAAACGTTGCCGAAGCCATGAAAAAAAACAAAGCTCTCCCAACAAACGAGACAAACTCCACTAACGCTGTTTCGGTATTCGTAATACTAGACGGGAATAATTCAATTAAAAATAATATCGTAGAGGCACGTGCAATAGTAAGTGGCGAAACAGTTCGTGACAATATATAAATTTTATTCCAGGTGCATTTGACCTGGAAATGTTTTATTAATATAAAGAGTCGAATATTTCTACACTGATGATCTATAAACAGACGTACGGTTGTACATTTTTTCATTGGGACAGCTGTAATTGCTTCTTTGTCTGTTTACATTGTGTACGAAGCATAGCACGTACCGTCATATGCGACAAGCTAGCGTGACCAATCTCTGCACTTGTGCTAAATTACACGTCATATGATCTTGTTATCCCGTCTAGTATCTGATTTGTTCGCTCAATAAGAATAATACTCACCTTGTTAACTGTGTGGTTTGAGCAGTGGTTAATTTTCATCATTGTATGTTATTTACGGACCAAAACATAATCGGGTTTCATTATTATTAAAGCGTCTGATAATGCGTAATAAGCGCTGCGTGGGAAGTGTTTAGATAGCTCAAGCGCTGAAGTTGCTGGACACATTTTGGTCAAAATCAGGTATGGATGAGTTGCCACTTCACAGGACAAACAGATTGAGAGATGGATTTAACTTCTATCGCAACAAGCAATGGTAAGTTGTTCGTTCAACAAAACTTTGCGCTAAAAATACGAATTCATTCAGCGGGCCGTCTAATTTGCATAAATTTTATTTACTCAGATACTCAAATTGCTTACTTTAGTGTGAGGACTATATTGGATTTCCAGAGCTAAACCTTTCCAGTAATTTAGTTCAATAGCCAAGGTTTTATTCTATATGGGTTTTACTAGGAAGCGGCATATACCAGTGGCCTTTTACAACAGTTAAAGTTCGCCTTCATTTATTAACATTTCCAGGGATACAAATTTGACCTTTTTGAACTTGTCGATTGTAAATGTTAAAAACTTCTTTCTTCAAATTTCTTTCAGGAAATTAAAGAGTAAGTACGAAATAATACTCGGCTGAAGTTTCGATGTTAGGGATTGTTTCTTATGCGTTCACCGTTTTCTGGAAGTTGCGGTCGGATTTTGTTCTTTTGAGGACGAAAAACCAGCAAAAAATCGAATTTTCAAACTTTTTGTAATTTCTCCCGTACAATGAATCGCTTGAACCCAAAATTATTTTTTCTTCAATAAGGTTACTAAAAGGGATGTTTTGGCGAGAGGAAAAAAATTCGTTTTTTTCAAGAGTGTCATGCGATTTTATATTTTCTCGGAAAATGGCTTTTAATAACTGAATTGATAAATTAAATTGGCAAACGTAAAAAGTTTCAAAGATGCATTTTCGAGCGCTAGCCTTTCTTCAGAGCGATAAACTGTTATAAGATAGCTTGTGCGATAACTTGGCGATTTTGTTTCAATGGCAACCCACCAGATCGTAGACCTTCTCCTAAGCTCAAATATTTTCAAGCCTACACTGGTTTTTCATTTAATTTTTTTGCCAGAAAAGCTTCTTACGCGTAATCTGACCAACATGTTAAAGTAGTGAGGTCCATTTCAATTCTGCTTCATTGTTGTACAGAACTTAAGGGGAAACGATCCTTTCAATATCTAAGAGGAGTCTCTAATTTTGTTTTACCTAAGTCAGAATCATTTCAGTTTCAGAAATGATCATTGAATTTTGAGAAAGTTTCAGGGAGTTCTTCGACTGAAAAAAGTATAATTGGATGGACGAAGCATTTCAGGTTGAATATCTGTGGACTTTTGGATGACACCATAACATTAAACAAATCACGTATACAGCTTTACATAAGGGATGGAATACTGGACTACCATTCATTGTAGACCAAAAATATTATCATTCATAGATTGCCTACTACTGCAAATGATGAGATAAAATCCCTATTTGGAAAGAGTTATAAGGGAAATAAAAGGTTTCTGCTTTTCTGTAGTTCCACTAGATTTTCATAAAGACCTTCATAACTAAGGAGATGATAACCTTTACCGCCTTCTTAATTAAGATGCAACAAAAAAAGAAGGAAGAAAGGGAGAAGTAAACGAATAAGCTGGTTAGGGAATATTTATTAATAACAGGGAAAAGGCGCCTTTTAGTTTAGAGAAAGACATCAAATTATGATATATGAAAATGATCGAATAATCATTGTCATTTAATCAGCACCATACTAATTGCCTTCTTTTAACAGTTATAGCTAAACGTATAGATACCGTTCAGGAATCGAGAAAAATCTTTAAATTCTTACTAAGCGAAGGCCCTTACTGGGTTGGCTTGAGGTCGAAGCAGCACAGACTGAGCGCAGCAACACCTAAGGTAACGACTAACGTGATTGAAAACCTCGAACAAATTCTCACAAGATCTGTGAACAAGAACTTTTATGGCGAGCACATTCAAATAAAACTCTATTCCAATTAACTAAAAAAAGAATTCACTATTGAATATCGAAGTTTATTTTCCAGATTAAAATCTCAAAACTGGTTTTGACTCATCAAAAGTAAAGTTTTAAACTTGCAAACTAGGGCACTTATAAACAGAAAACTTTGAAAAAATTTAGCAATGCCTTGTTTTCATTCTCGGTGTCAGTGCTGTTCAGCAACATGTAGAAGAGGTCTTCGCTCTTGGTCCTTATCCAAAGGAAAGAAAAAACATCGAAAAGCAGTAACGAAGTCGACTGGTAAGGAAATGTAACAACCTTACCAGCTGAGATAAAACAGCAAATGCGACCAAAAGGGACACTAACGCTGGAGCGAATGCCAAGAAGTCATTGCCACTTGGAGGTCTGAAAGGACCATGGAGTATTTCCAAAACATCGCGGTTGACGACTTGCCCTCTGGTAGACTCTTGCCTTGGCCTCTTCGTTAATTTCTTTATAAACCAATAGATAAGAAACGGCAGAGGGATTATGCAGGCTGCTATATAAACTCACCTCATGTTGTGGAAGATCTTTGGAGCTGTTAGGATCCGTAGTAAAGGACAATGATGAAGGGGATTAAAAATATTGCCATGTAAGCAAGGAGAGGATATTGCCACCATTGCATGCAAGGAACATTGGCATCGATGAACAACCACTTTCCAGATCCAATGGAGACACAATTCATTAGCTTTATAGCCGCTTCTGCAAGGCTTTCGTATCTAAGCAACAATACTTCCATGACAACGGCCATCTAATGGATAAGGGACGGCTTTTCCTTGCCCATAACGACATTAAAAACATGATCCACGCCATAAATGAGTAAAAGGTTGGCCATTGTCAAAAACACTGTACCAGAGAGGAGAAGCTCCTTGGTTACTACGATGAGTCCTACAAATGGACAGCCAAGGCTTTCATTGATCGTTTAAAATGGAAGTTATAGGCTGAAATTACAAAGTGAATGAAAGGTATCTTTCCAATAAGTTTATCCATCGCACCAACCATTACAGTCTCAGCCACTTGACAGAAATAAAATGTTATTTTTAGATAGCCACTGTCGGGATGTTCACCATCGTCGATGTTGTTTTAGTTGTATTCTTCCTGATTCTGTTTTGAGTTGATAAACCAAAATATTTGGTTTCTAAGGATGATAAGTAGCGGAGGCTTTATCAATAGATAGAGAACCAGTGTGATTGTTAGCACCATTGTCACGATCCACACAAAGTAGTTGCCACATTCTGTTGAATTGCGGCATTCAGTCGAGAAAAGGGGTTTCAGTGAAACCTTTTGCACATTGTACCCAGAGGGTGCCGATCCTGTTCCCCTGGCAACTGTTGTAATATGTTGTTGCAATTGAAGGACAGTAATCTTCCGGACTGGCTAAAAACTCTAGCGACCGTGGATGTGTGGACGTTGGATAGCCCCAAAAATTTGGCTTTGCTGCAATGTTGATTTCAATGTAGGTGGCTCTAAATGGACATCGCAGGCAGTGAATAAGATATGCCACAACTAGTCCTCGAGACGTTCCCCTTTTTAGGCCGTAATAACCAGGAGCGCAGGATCTGCAAGAATATTTCAGAGAAGTAACATTCAATATGCAAGCACTCTTATTTTTTCCGTGTATTGAAGATGTGTATTGTTCTCCAATAGAAACTGTTGTCCTTCACAGCATTTTATCTCAGAGTTCTGGTCTCTATCGACAAATCCTCCACTAACGATGTCAAAAACCGGATAGGTGCTCCTGTTCGTGACCATAGACATCATAGATGTGTTTACAAGCTTTAACGAACCTGCGCTTTCAGAATAAATGAACGTGCCTGTCTTTGATGTAGCCATGTTACTAATAGTCACGTCTTTTTTGTTCGAAAAAAGTGAGCAATTAAGTAAATCTACTCGACCAGTTCCATACGCACAGTACACGTGTCCAGCCTGTTGAATGCCAAAATTGTCACGGAAGATACATCTTCGGAATGTTGTAAAAAAAAGTGAGTATCGTGTCGTAAATATTATCAACAAAAGTGCAGTTTTCAATGAGGATATCAATCGGAAATGAGCAGTTTTTCGGTTGTGAAGATTCTATATGCAGGCCGATTTTAAACGACATTAGCGTGACGTTCACCATCTTGATGCAGTATTTGGGACTTATCAACAGGGATCTCTTTTTTTATGCATTGCTGACTATCAAGCTGTCTGAATCATTGCCATGCCTGCATTACCATTCCCGGCTAGTATTTCGACAAAGATTCCTTGTCTTGCTTCTATAGCAGTGTCCTCAAAAAATGCATCTCGAAATTGTCCCATTGGTTTTACCCTGTGTGGTAATCACGCGCAGAGCACCAGCCACAGTGATTTTCATCTTCCTCTTAAACCTGGACCGTTCTATGACGACATTTCCATTTTTAAGAAAAACTTCAACAGCCTCACATTTGTGTTCTGCTCGATGATTACATTTCTAAGGCCAAAGAATAAATTGTGTGGACCTGACCGATTATATCCGACAAATATGGTGCATCCGTTATTTGCTCTGCAGTAAGAAAAAGTAACGTTAGTGTGCTCAATTTTCAAGAATCCTTTGGGACTGTTCGCAAAAAGCGATCCTCCAATGTCGGCTTTATTTTTACGAAAGTGGGAGTTCGTAATTCTCAAAGATGCGTTTATATAAGTCATGAGCGATAGGCTTCAACCTCTGTGCCTTGTTACCTCCAGGTTACTAAGACGGGAATCTTGAATGTCTATATTAGCTCTGGAAGACTCAACTTTGATGCAACGCACATTCTTGTTGTAATAGCAATTTAACCTAATGAACTTTGCTATTGTTTCCCTCGAATGAGAAGAAAGCAAGCTGCGCTCAGGCAAAGAAACTTCTGGTTTTAGATTCAGAAAATAGTCTTTAAGATTGAAGTGGTTGTGATGTAGTTTTATATCTCTGTAAATCTCGTTCGTAACCGCAGCTGGAACGTTGACACTGATGAAAGGACCTTTATTGCTAATGAACTGGGTTCTACAGCAAGAGATAGAATTGTAAACTGGATCGAGCAACTTCTTTGCGGCGGACAATATCTTCATGACTCCTCTTTATCCTTCTGACCATGAAATCCATTTTTTTCGAATTTTGTGTCAGTGATATTAACTTCGGAAGGAAGCGATTTTGTTCTCTACAATCGTCGAACAACAAAAATTCGAAGCATTGAGAATTATAGCGAAATGATGAGTCGCTGTGAACATCTAACTGAACAGATGATATGTTCTGTGTTTCAATAATAAAAGTTCGTTCAGTATCGCGGAAAGAACAATTATGGATCACGATGCGTTTGCAATCCTTACATGTAAATGGAGTCTGCCGAAAATGGATTCCTGAGAGTTCGAACCTCGAGTTTTGTTGCTCATTAACTGTCCACTGGAAATGAAATCCTCTGACGCATAAAACGTGTGGAGGGAAGTAGATTCCCTTAATGGTCAAGCCCTTGGTAACATGAATACCATGATGACAAGCCACTGAGGAATTGGGGTTGAAACAGTCATAGGGATGTTCTAGGGTTCCTCGCCCGTCTTAATAGATGAATCCACCAAAACTAACTCTTTTAACCGCTTGAATAATGGACTTGCATGGCTGATTTTTACTACCACAACTCTCGGAGTTAATCCCGTTACGAGATACATAAACATTCGGCGGGCCTACCCCTAAATCAAAAGAATTGGAAGAACAAAGTCATCAACTACTAGCTGCTGTCAAATTAGTTGCACTTTGTATAATAAACCTCTTAAGGAGGCTCCATAGGGTGTTTTGACCGCGGGAGATCTGGTTGCAAACATAGCGGGAGCTTTAAAAGCAACAACATGAAAAACAAACATGGCGCCTCGATACAATGAAACGATTGTTATTTGGAAAGGTGTGTTCAAACAGTTTAAAACCATACAGTTTTAATGTGATGGAGTCTAGGGTTTCCAGTGATCGAACCCATAAAATTAATAGGATTTTTTTAGGGTAGAAAAAGAAGCAAACCGAAAAGAAAACACGGTGGGAAAGATTGCCAAAAGACCATAGATTCCAATTTTAAGCATGCGCAGATATAGATCTTGGCGAAGTTCTATTCCATTACGTAATTTTTTGCGACAAAGAAAATAGGGATCCCTCGAATAATATTTATTGCGTTTCCCTCGATGGAATTTCCAAAGATTTGCTGGACCGTTAAATATATTTGTTCCCTTCCTAGTGCCTGTCGATTAAAAAAAAATCATAAGACCGAATTTGATAGAAGAAGAAAACACGAAATTGCAAATAGCGGGGAAACAACCTTGCAAACTCCTGTTTTTTTCGGCTTTTAAATGATCGGCAGGAAACATTTCACAAATTGTGAAACTGTTGAGAGATTTCACTAAAGGAAATTGAAAAAAAATGGGCCCAGATGTTTATTTTTTTCCCCTTCGGGACTCTTAACTTTTCTCGCAGACTTTGTGCCAAAAAGGAAAAGACTTGAAAAGTTTTTTTAGCTTGCGACGACCAGCCAAATTTGTGAAAAGTGCCACTAAATGCGCTAGCCTTTTAAAGTTACTCAAAACCTTTTGCCGACTGCAACACGTCAAAAAAGCTGTTGTCAAGGATATTAATCACAAATTGAAAACGATACGTAACAGGAATTCTGACTTCGTAAAGCACAGTCTTTTGTTTTTGTTTTAAAGTAACGAATATGTTGAAATTTCTCTCTAAACGACATAACTAACCCGAAAATTTTGAAACTATACAATTAAGTGTTAATTATAGTAGAAATCCTATTTTAAAAGATGCTCGAGTTTAAGTCAGTCAGAACCTTTCCCAGATAGGAATGAAAACTTGCTCTGGTAATTGACTTAGTTTTATATCTCGTGTTTTTCAAGAGCGATAAGACTGAGTTATCCATTGACACTTCAAAAGTGCTTGATGGCACTGTCATCGTCCTAATTCTGTCCCTTGACCAAGCACCCCTAAATGCAGATCACACGTAGAGATTATTTCAACCAAAATAGTTCCCTTCTTCTAACCTTCTTTAATCAATTTTATCATCCATAAATTAAATCATTATCTAACTCACACAGTTATGGTGCCTATCAATGTTAAAATCATTACAACTGTAAAAGACATTTCTTGACCTTTCTATCTCAGTCCATGATGAATAATGTCAGAATTAGTTTTGTGAAGTTTACTACGAGTGTTTATAACAACTTTAAATTATTACAATCGCTTCATTTGCCCTCATTTTGATTGAAGCCGTTATCACTCTCTGTGTTATAGTACTGATCTTTTAAAGCACTGCGTATACTACAGACATCTCTGGTATGATATGGTATGAGGAAAAGCAAGTCGCTACTAATGTAAAGTGTTCTCTGGTGTTATATTCATTCAGAAGAGCTCGATGAGAACGGAAATAGAATAATTAGAATAACATGTGTAATATTATTTGGGTCACCGACGTAGAATTAAAGCTTGCAGTTCGCAGCAATATCGTACGAGAAATGATATCTCAATTCCATGTATCATTTAGCACTACGCTGTGGCCATATGGTTGGAGCCAAGTACGGTGTTGAATGGATTAAGTGGCCGGCAGTCAAAAATTATATGGCCACATTTTCATAGATGTTCTTTTGAACTTCTTTGAGGGTATCAAAGCTAAGTGATGTCGAGGGATTCCTGAAACTATGTTTATTTCTTGAGTTTACGAAATGTGCGACCTTGGATATCCTTAATTTATTTAGTTCGCATGAGATATATATAACGCGAGTTAAGGCCACAAACATGATATTCAATGGCTCTGCCCGAGTTATGTAACAAGAAGTTCAAGTTACTTCACGAGATAAACTATTTTTACCTAGTTTCGCGATGTTTCTAACTCAATAAATTTTTGTTTTTGGCTAAAGAATTCAAGTGGCTTATCACCTCCAAGCATGGCGAGAGAACAAGCGACTCCTCCTTTTTTGTTCACTTAATGTCTGTCACAAAATATTTTTGTCTGGTTCAAAAAATTTTTGACTTCCCCAAGAAACTAATTTGGAACGAAAGGAAAATAGCCAAATAGTTTCGGTACATTTTTTTCACGCCTTTGGCTACAATACAAACGATCTTTTGAATATTTCTATTTTAGATTGAAGAAAACCTATTTTTGTGTACAATACTGTGATCGGTCGGCTGATGCGTTGATAATCGTTTCATGTCAGCAACAGACTTAAGTAAAATACCGGAAGTTGTTGCTTTGAACATTGAAAATTTAACGCTCATTTGGATTGAGGCAGAGGACTTCTTGTCCCCGTTTTTTTTTTTTTTTTTTTTTTTTTTTTTTTAACAACGGAAGAACGGTTCTTCAAGTGATTCTTTCCGCTCTCCATAGTCTGAAGACTACATTATACAAAACATTAGCTCTTAATGAACGTGTCTGCATTCCAAACTAAACTTTTGAAGCCCTATCAAAATAATCAATGAGGAGCTGAAGCTTTACTTCATATTGATGATTAGTTGTAGCTCAGGCGTACCATTCATTTTACTGGGAAGATCTTTATTCGCCATGTAAGATGCAAACCCCCATTGTGAGGGTGTGCAACAATATAGGTTTTTTTTGTTTTGTTTTGTTTTGTTTTTTCTTGTAGTAAAACAACGAAGAGCGCATTTCAATCCCTGCACGACAAGTTCTACTTTGCGTGATTAATGCTGGTGTAGCACCGCCTACGTGCGCGACCTTGACAATCCCTCTTGACAACTTCTCTCGAAGAAGTAAATTATAATGAATTTGCCTTATGATCGCTCAAAGGGAGAACAGGATATTGATGGGCGATTAAGGTGAAGATAAAACGTACAGCATCATTAAAATGGCATCATGGCGACAATGGTGTACGATTTCACGCGACAACCACATGAATCGGCATTCATTGAGGTCTGGATGACACGCATTTTGGATTTATGTTCCAGTTGCTCAAAAATTGCCTTCAATGCATCTACAGGCACTCGATGGCTCGCTAGCCGTAAGAATCAGCCTTAAAAGATGTACAGTGTCATGAATAATTATGATGATTAGAAAAAGGGATGCTTTCATTCGGCTGCGATTTTTTTTTTTTTTTCACGACAGATGTTTGAGTTGGGAGAAACTACTTTGCAGCTGTTTCGAGGCATATTTTGAAAACCTATGAAAATCAGAGGCTGAGTAATGAAAGCAACCAGTCGATCGCTCAGTCACTGCAATCGGATGATTTTCCCCGAGGGGGTTTTTTAAGGCACCTGACTCTTACATTATAGGGTGTACTTCTAAATACACCAAAAAGTTGCAAAGTTATCAATGGTGAGCGGATAATTTTGTATTCAATCCATGGCCCAAAATAGGCACACACGTTATACAATCCGAAACCTTTTTCACTTGATGTTTGTCAAAATTATTCTTGCGACATTAGTTCGCGTGATCCCGTTTTATGACAACTAGTTTTCCGATATCTTCACTTTCCCTCATTTTGATTGACACGGTAATCACTCTCTTTGTTACAAAATTGAGTCATCAAGGAATCAAAAATCCTAAATACAATAAATAAATCTAATATGGGAGCTGAGGAATAGCAGTTCTCTCAAAGTTTTGTTGTTTGCATGCAAGACTGCACGATAAGAAGACAATTAAAATAACGTGAGTAATATAAATAATATTTCTTGGGTCAACAATAAGGAATAATACAGGTTTACCTCAGTAGGTTGTAACAACATCATATCTGAAGCTAAGTGACATACCAACCAGTAATAATTATATTATGAGCTCGGAAATCCGGCACATTTACTGAAACCACAAGTCTGATCAATATTCAATTTGGATAACTTACCTTATAGATCTTGGGTCAGCAATAATGTAGAAGACAGGTACAACTCTGAAGGTTGTAGCAATATCGTATGAAGACGTGCACATCAGTCGATGATCATTCCATTCCATATGAAACAATTAGCATTCCAGCACGTTCTTCGACGCCATAAATGCAATATGCAATGGATCCGTTAGGTTTATCAGTTTAGCGGATTAGCACTTTCTTTCCTTATTTCATCATGCTCCTGACTCATCCAAAATCTTAATTCAATAATTTACGCCACAAATTTGCGTGGCCTATCAAGTTTATACTTAGAGAGAGAACAGCCCACTCTTCTCTTATTCTACTCTTCCCACAAAAACTTTTCTTGAACTCCCGTTAATAATTAAACTCCCCAAAATACTCGTAAAGCTTAAAATATAAGTTATAAAAGTTGTCTAAGAGTAATTTTCAATGCGTTTCAATGGCCAAAATTTGAATGTGGATATCTTTTTAGACGCCCGATTAACTATTACGGGTACAACAAGCGCTAATCATCGTTCATCTCGGCAATTCCATGCCATCTTTGTCTTATTTCAGGGTGAATGATTACTAGCAGTAATAAAGAGTTAATTTACATAATCAACTCACTTGATAAAACTCAATTTATCCGATAGCATCCCCTACCGACGCAGCGCAACAATGTCTCCAGAAACATACCTCCTTTAACTAATTGTAGTTTCCCAATGTTATTTTTTTATTTATTTTTTTTAATTTTTTAATTTCAGCCTTTGTTAGTAATGTCGCTGGACTATCTCACTTATTTCCCATCTGTCTCAATAGAAATGGAATTAACGTCGTTGTTGTGAATAAGCCGGTTTGTGTAGACTTTCCAAGCATAGCAATGAGTAGATTTACCAGAACAATAAGAGTCCCTTTTTGAGTTTTTTATCAAAATCCAACACTAAATATATCACAGATTGGCACAATTAGCTGAACAAAATTGAATGATAGTTTGACCGCGGAGGGCATACCCATATCCATGTGGCGGAAACCGGCGTTTTGCACATCTTAATTTTATTACATGAACTTGCACTGTTGAAGGATGACAAAGAAAGGACCTTCCATTAAAAAGCTTCAGCTTCATCCTGATTAATTTTGCTTTAAAAATTGGCTTCAGTTTGAATTCATAACGTTTCTTTAATTTTTATGATAATAATCGGTTTTTCCCGACGCCAAAATGTCGATGTCTACTTTATTCGTTGGTTTTGACATGTTCGTTTATGGCTGGATTTGGTCAAATGTAGTCTTCAGACTCTTTTGTACATAGGGGCAACCTGGGGCTGATTTTATCTTCCAAACAATAGACAAGAAAAAGCAGACAAAAAGTCTTCTATTTCATCAATGTGAACTTTAATCTTTCCAAACCAATGACAGAATTTCTGGTAATTTGCTTAAGTCCTACTGTGACATCAAAGGTTGGGGAACGTTTCAGCAGTCCGTTCATAGCGCGCATGATCCAAAATAGCTTTATGCCGTTTAAGGAGATGCATTCAGAAGGTATTTTGGGTCGTGGCCAAACCAGTGAAAAATGCACGAAACTAATTGAACATTTTCTCTTGATCCAAAATAGTTTCTAGGGGAATCAGTGTATTTTTGACCCGGACAAACCTTTTTGTGGCAATCACCGGGTAGTTAAATAAAAGTAAGGTGATAAGGAACTTGAGTTCTTTGGCAAAGGTAATTATTAAATAAAGATTTTAGGTTGAGTTAGAAGCATCGCGAAACTAGAGAATATAGTTCTACCAATTTAATAACTTCAATTTTTCATAATTAATTTGGGCAGAGTCACTCAGTATTGCGTCTTTGGTTGGCCTTGATGCACGTGATATTTTTGTATTTTTTCTAATTTCTATACACGAACGTATTTGAACGTGGTTGTACAGCCCCTTGACGTTATCTGTTTAAATAAAGTATTGACTGATTGAATGATTGATATAGCGATCTTATAAATGATACCCAAGCTCACACATATTTTATCGTAGGCTGGAAAATCATTATTTTTTAATCCTTTGAAAACACAGCCTATATATTTGATGCTCTTACTAAAAAATTTGAAAAAACCTAGTGAAACCCTATGAAAAATTTCTGGCTGCAGCCTATTTATTGCATCCATGACCGTTCTAAGCTCCTACCATGTAGCTGTAGCGAAGTGTTGAATGATTACTGCAAAGTGATTTTACACTGTCGAGGTTGAATTTTCTTTCCACCGCACTCGTTACTAATATTGAGACTGAAGTATTGGAGGTGTTTCAAAAGGTGTGGCAAGATTGTATTCTGGCGAGTCTAGGTCATGGATATAATGTATATAAATGAATAAAAACCAGTGTTCGCTCCAAGCGCAATGAAGACATTTGTACTTATGTATAGTGTGATATTGAAAATGGGTTATTCTATTACTATGTCCATGTGCTTCATACATGGACATCTGGCTCAGATATAACGGATTAAGCCACTGCACGCTTCTCTAAAAATAAACAAAAAAAAATTGAGTGATTGATCCATCGATAGATTGACTGCCTGACGAACTTATTAACTGAGTGGTTGAGGCATGTGAGTGCTCAGCGTCTGACTTTAGTAATACTTCATCTACTCATGAATATGCCACAAAACAGCTACAAGGTATATTTTCCCCTACCAAAGGAAACAATAAAATGAAATGTCTTTCGAAACAACTCAGCGTTAACGTGTGTAAAACACGAGATCGACAAAGACCTAATAACGTCTGCATAACAGATGAGAAAGGTCAGGAAAGTGGCTATTGCCTTTGGCGCCACTCGGTCAGGTTGATGAATGAACGGATAATGAATAATACAGTGTTCAACTCGACATTTCACTCGTTCGTTGCGCTCACTCGTGAGCTATCGAGTTAAACACTCGAAGAGAAATTCCATATCTACGCGCGCCCATGTATTATTCTCTATGTAATAAATGTTTCAGAGTGGATTTATCAGTGCCACTTGATTTGCTCCAATAAATTGGTAGCTTTCCCTGCTTAAGTTTTTTAGAATGAAAAGATGAATCGTAAGATATATCTTGCAGAGATGCGTTCAACAACAATCTGCTATGACTGATCAACAACTGCCTAACATTGAGCATCTAAGTTATCCTGACTTTCGATAAAAACAAAGCCTTAGCTCTTCCTCTTGCGATAAAATATCTTCTATCCCACGATTTGACCGAAAAAAGAGGTTTGTTTCTTGTCATAACTGCATATTGTATATTTTTCCTTATCCATTTGATTCTGATCTTAGCGAGCTATCTTAAACGCAGGTAAAACTGATCCGCTAGAAAGAGTCAGTCCTGTTCCTTAACTGTCAAGTGAAAGATACCTCCGGACGCGAATTCATAAAATTAAATACTCTGACCTCAATAATTGATCAATATATGGATCTATTGATTGATTGATTTGTCGACGATGAGATTGCATGGCTCTCTTACTGTCCTTGCAGTTCAGTGCATTTAATTTGGGTATGCTATGACACATTCACAAGTTATGTGCCCTCGTGTTATCAAAGCTAATAATCAAATGAGGAGACAACTCTCTAGAATCGAACACGAGATCTTCAAATAACTAATGGCGTCTACTTTATGGCGGATCAGTGAAGACAAGCTGTTTAAATAATCTAGTTGTAACTTAACTTAACTTGTTGTTTTAATTGTGCGAGATAATTGAATCGGTTTAACAACAATCAGTGGCCGTCTTTCTAACGTCGCCAGATGAAATTATATTTACTTTTTCGGTAGAGTAATTTAAGAGAAGCAAAATCAATCTTCAGTTAAGGCGGGAGAAGTATAAGGTTTTTGAATATAGCATGATACTTTGCATTTCCAAGTTTAAAACTTGTAAATTCTCCTTCAATGGTACACTCAGCGATCGAATATTTTAGGAAGAAAAACTTCTCAGATGTAAAACGCGTAATCTTTCGTCTTATTTCGCGGTAGCGATGAAAAGGACAGCCTGCTGTATTTCTGTGTTTTTTGTATTTCACCGTTCCCCAAAGTGTAAATCCTCTCTCATTAGGAGATATAAATTATACACTAGGAAAGGAAGGAAGTGGATCATTCGTAAGCCAGTAACGTATTTTGCAACGACTTACTTTCGATAGTTGGAAATATTTAATAATAAGTGGCCTGCTATAGTGGCTCTTAAGGCAATATGAAACTACGCCCCATTTCATTATTTACAGTTACAGTATTTTAAAACAGGCCGAAAATATCTCGTTTTATCCCCACTCATGCTGTGATTATGTTGCGTGTGCTTTCTATGATAAAAGAAATTAGATATCCTTCCACTTTTACCGCTTGTGTATAATTGACTTCCGAAAGTTGAATCGATGCTAGCTATATCACGTCTTCCACAACACCTATGAAATTACAGGTTTAAATTCATTGTCGGAATTTTCAAATTTCCGCGAAAATAGACGACCTTGAGAGCCTGTTATATTCGATATTTACGTGGAATTTCCGGAAATTTCTATTGAATACAACTATTTTGTAATTTGTGACATCAAGAAAACCAAACCCAGATTTCATCACAACTTGCCTTTGAATTATAGCCAAAAAAGAGCGCCATTTGTTTCAATAGGCGAATTTACTTCAGATTACACGGTTGCAATTGCTCATGTTAAAAAAAAAACAAAAAACAAAAAAAAACCAAAACAAAACAAAAAACATTATCAAATACAAGTTACGGAGGAAAGAAAATGTATAGGAACCTATAACAAAATAACATCAGCGGAAAATTACAACACAAAGATGGTTACAAATTCGCGCCTTTCCTCTGATAGGGAACAAGAGAGATTTAACACCCACTATTGTCAAAGTGGAAGAACTCAGTGCGCAAACTCGCAATTTCACTTAGCTTTCTTGACCTTACACGAGTTAGAAAAGCAATTGTTCTCAGAAAATTTTCGATCTCGCGTTAGCCATTCGCTAAGCCTTTTGAAGAAATGCTTGTGAAAACACAGCCAGTGCTTGTAATCCACATTTAAGAGTTTGTAATCTATAATTGTATGATAACAAATAAGATTTGTAAGTGTCAACTTTGAGTGATGAAACGATTCGATTTCTCCCGTCCATCTCAGTAAAGTACTGTATCAGGAGAAATATTTTTGCTGTGCGATATTGAGAATTATTGGTCCAACTGACAAAATAATATTCATCACTTTTGGGTCCCTGACCAATTATGTAATGACCACTTTGTAACTTTTGCTCGAAGCCAAGTATTGGGAGCGCTCCCGACCTCTCGCTCTGTCGTTCAGTTAATAATAGGGCCCAATTAGTATCTGGAAGGCACCACTTCGAGTGGAACTTCTTTTGTGCTATTACTTTAAGTACCGCTCACCAGTGTGGATAGTCTTTTTAGTAGTATTTCAACTGCATGTCAGCACATAATTCACATTTATCAGAAAAAGATATTGACGGTTGTTAGATATTTCCTGTTGAACAGGAAATCTCCAAACAAGGTGAAATTAAGATAATTGTGTTAGACTAGCTGATTCCCTGACAATAGGCGAACCGACCCCGTGTTAGATTCCGGTAATATAATAGACGTACAAGTTCTTGTGAACTCCTCACATGACTGGCTAGAGACCAACTATAAAAACAAAGGTGCGCCTTGTTAAAACCCTGTGTCAGAAATTCGCAATATAATAGGAAATATAAGTTCTTTTTAATTAAGTGGTAACGGAAGTTCTAAGCTTTCGTGAATTGAAACAAAAGAGGGTTATCTCCCTTTGCTTCCTTTGCATATGTCTTAAATTAAAATTCGCACGCACTTTGTCAGTTCTTGAACGGAACGCCAAGAAAGAGTGCGGTAAGAAAAACTGAATAAGTGGTCTAGGTGAACTTGCTAATAAGTTAAGTCCTATCAGTCCTTGCCATCATACTTTTTATGAAAAGGTTTGATTCTTCATTTTCTTGAAGTTGTCATTATTATTATTTCATTTTCTATTTTTTATTCTTTAAATTTTTTTTGCAGCCTTTGTGAATAACATTGCAAACGAGACTTGAAGAATTAAAATGAGGAGCAAACAACAAGGAATAGGTATGTAACATCTGGATGGTCGGTATAAAATTTTCAGTGTAGAGACTTACTTACTAAGGTCTAATGCTTACTTAATTTAGTAATCAGAATGAGCTCTAAATAAAATCGACGGCAAGGAATAAATCTCAAAACGTCTATTTTCAACTACTCGTTTCAGTAGTGTTCTTAGCTGCGAGGATCTCTTAATTTCATCTCTTCACTGCAGTGCAAATATATGAATTTCATATATCTAAAATCATCATACGTCTCTAAATGTTTCACCATCTGCTTCATGCAGTAAA
This sequence comes from Pocillopora damicornis, assembly GCF_964200805.1. Taxonomy (NCBI): domain Eukaryota; kingdom Metazoa; phylum Cnidaria; class Anthozoa; order Scleractinia; family Pocilloporidae; genus Pocillopora; species Pocillopora damicornis. The sequence goes on along the minus strand of NC_142680.1, from coordinate 8,404,912 downwards.
AAGAACAGTCAGTTCACTTTTAATGCTAATGGTAGCATATAACACTATTTGTTTATTTTTTTCTGAGTTCTGTACAATTCAATTTCAAAACTCGATCGGCTTGTTCAATCTTTTCATTGAAAATATTTCCTTGTTATGAGTACATTCAGTAAAAAGTTCGCTGGTCTCTTAGGAATAGCAAGTCAGTGTCTGGTCAATGGTATGATCGACAGCCACGTTTAGTTTTTTTTTTCAAAAAATGGCCTCCTAAAAGATCAGTTAGTGCAGAGTTTTTGGCTGGTTTATCGCCCTTAAAGTCGAGATTAAGTCTTTACTTGTCTAAAAATCAGTGCATTTTCGTGGAAATCAATATTTACGGAAACAGAATCCCCAGGCTTAACCTATAAAATCAAACAAATCGTATGACACGAAATAGCAAAAATAAAATCGAGTAGAATAATGTGTTTATGGCAGTTTGAACAACTTTCATGAGTTCATTAACTTTTTACTGAAAATGAGCACAACCTACATAGATTTGAGCAGGTTTCAATCGATTAACACGCTGAGAATCAGAATTCAAGGAGCTGAGAGATAGATCGGATACCTTTTTGTGTGCACTGTCTTCAGTCATGATTTCGAAAAGCAAAGACAAATTCGAAGACGCAGGTACTGAGTTATTGTTCTGCTCATTAAATCTTTTGTTTGCCTCGTCCTCATTGCCGTCGCCATCGTGGTTTACGAAAGGTCCCTATTTACAGTTGTAGCGAGCTGCTGTAGCGAGGTAAATAATTGATTTATTATAAACTAAAATAGTGAAATAATATACGCGCTTAAGTATGATTTTGACTCGTTTAATCTTAAAACAACTATTACATTTTCGGGCGAAAATCCTGCGCGCATTGCTCGGAGGTAAACAGCAAAGCATATTCGGAATTTGTGTAGCCAATCAGACCGCGTTTTAGACGTAATCCGCTGTTTCAGTATATACTATTTATCGTTAAAAAGTTGAGCTCCAGCTTCCCACTGTTACCCTTTGGTTTCAAAAGCTGGCTTTGGTTTTCAATACATAACGTTTCTTTTATTTTTACGGCGATAATCGGTTTTGCCCAACGTCAAAATGTCAGCGTACCATATCCGGTGGTTTCGACATGTTAATTGATAGCTGATGATTGGTCAAATGCAATCATCATACTTTGGATAGTGGAAAAAATCACTTGAATTGCTTTCAAAAGTATTGGCGATTTGAGGCTGTTTTCACTTCCGTTAAAAACACACGCACGTACAAAACATAAAAACAAATCATCTGTTTCCATCAATGTGAACTTTTAATGGCCAAAGACAGAATTTCTGGCTCCGGTTGTTCGAAGGGTGAATAACGCTATCCACTGGATAAATCTGTATCCGGTGGATAACACAGCACGTTTTGTTAACACTTAAGCGCTTAATAACGATTTATCCGTTGGATGGCATTATCTGCCCTTTGAACAAAGGGGTCCTGGTATTTTATCAAAGATTATCATTAACATAAAAGGTTGGTCAAGGGTCCAGTAATCCATTCATGACGTACATTGTATCCAAAATAGCTTTCTGCCGTCCGGAAACTTTCTTCTCCATTCGATTTTCTACTAGAATTTCCGGAAATTTTTTCTATCGAATGGAAGCATTTTGCAATTGATGACACTAAGGGATATGTTTTTCGAAGGTAAAGGTGTCTCCGTTTTGTTATCAAATGGCTATGGAAAATCTTTAATTTATCAAGCAGCGCCAGTGATCGATCGCCTCGCTTCACTTGAATAAACTGGTCACTATATTTATTGTGCCGCCCGTTAACGCTCTCTTAGAAGACCAGGTGCACTATCTTAATGGACTTGGGCCTGCGAAGCAGTTAAATTAAAGTTAGTTGTTTCTGGCAGCGATTCTTTCACAAATGCAAGAAGAAACCGCGTGTACGTTGAAATCTAGCTTCGGAATCGAACATCGTCCTCTTCTTACTCAAAAATCGCTCATAATCTTTTCCTATATAAGTAAAGCAAAGTAAAAATTTGCACTCGGACGCTGATTTGCAAATTTACTCGAAAAAAATGGAAAATGAATCCACTTCAGTGTTGTTGTTTATCTCGATAACTTTCCACGTTAACACGTGAAAGGGCAGCGCTTGTCAGATAGATAGAAAGATTGATAGACAACTTTATTTCTACACGGTAAAATTCTTCAACACAATCTAGGAGTATAAAATATAAAAAATTCTGCTTACTTACTAATGATTAATACAGCATTAAAAGTTTAAAAACCCATTATATCATGAAAGCTGTTTTTCTAGGATACTGTGTCTCATTTAAAAGATATAATGACGTAGTTTTTAATTCGCTTAAAGAAACTGTATACCAACTCATAACCTAAATTAAACTTTGACGCTAGATTTCGTCGCCTTAGCTGCTCAGAGGTGGATATTATCAGAGCACGCTAAAAAATCACTATCTACTTATGTGCTGTGTACTTATCTCTAACAAAGTTTTTAAAAGTCCGCCGGTCTAATTTTCATTTCAGTTGATGAAGGAGCGCTGCCTTTGGCACTGGTTTGATCTAACTCTGCCCAGTGAATATCTGCAGAAGTTTTCCTTCCACAACGCGGATAAATACCATTGAGATTTGACAAACCAGCACATTTAATACTGTTGCCATACCACCAGCCTCTGCCACTTCTTTGAGCACAATCAACAGATTCTCTATCCCAGGTACCAAAAACGAGATTCCTGTGGGGACCGAGGGAATCAAGGGAAACGGTGGCATCTGTTTCAAAACAAAACAAAAGAAAGTCGCATAATTCTAGGATCCTTATAACGCCTTTTTCCCGCGAATAACTTGTTGTTTTCCGCAAAAAAGGAAATAAAGGAAAAACTGAGGGTTAGTAAGAAGTGAGCTCCTTACGTGGCACAAAGACCTAACTCCAGACCGAGTAAGAACCAATCAGACAGTCAGGTTTACCTCAGGACAACCTTGCCAACTTATAATACCATTATTCGACCAAGTAGAGTAAAATATTGAGATTTAAATGAGAGTGAATTAATATATATAAATCGAATGATAAATGCCGAAAAAAAAAACCGTTAACTTACTTGTAATATTGCCAATATATAGCCGATACTTAGCTGTCTCGTTCCCAATCCCAAACCAGTCATACTCAGGGTGAACAGTTTTGCCAGTAGTTACCCCCAGATCTACCCGAAGCTTATTCTTTGTCTTGTTTCGAGTCAGGCGGTTTATCTTGTCCAGTCCGAGCCAAAACTCACCGACCAAGTTACCGAAGCCATGTTTGTATTCGTTCCAGGTGCGGTTAAAATCAACGGAGCCATCCATTCTCTTCTGGATCACTGTCCATCCCCCGTTGGCTGTAGTTTGGTCACAATATACATTAAAGGCACCTGAACCATCTGGGTCGATAGTGTAAACACCACTGATCCTTCGTCCGGATTTGTACAGCTCAGCACAGTTCCTAGCTGTTGTAGATAAAATAAAGATGCTTGACGTTTTGGGCATGCTCTCAAAGAGGGGGTTTGGTATGAACGTGCTTATATCATCTGACAAAGTATCTGTCTTGGAGAGAAGACAACGGACTTGGATTCTTCATATATCTTTTATCTTTTAAAAGCGCATCAAATCATAAGATAAGAATAAAAAAATTATTTTGAAAAAACTCGACAAATGACCAAAGATTCGAAAAAAGTTTAGAATATTTAAATTATTCTGTTGTCAATGTTCAGCTAAACAGCAGCTTGAACAAAGAGTTGCTAAAGATAAGAGCTCCAAGCATGCTGAAAATTTTGTCATCTCGATTCGCAAAAAATTATTCCTCTGAAAATAAATGGAAATCGCCCTGCATAAGACTACCTTTTTCGGGATACACTGTATAATGATAAAGATAAAATGGAATAACCAGTACAATTAAAAAAAAGTACACATACATCCCACCAATGCTCTGTTCTCGGTGAGAATTTTAACCTCAAATCGAAGTTGGGTCAGTTCCTTCATGATTTCTTCGAAGCAGACAGCAGTGTTCTTCTGGCAATCAATTGGGGCTGCACTTGTTGATGGTATAAACTGAAAATTTACAAAAAGTACCAAGAGCAGCAGAGCTGAACCTAAAGGGAAGAGGTCATAGTGCGGTGTGAAGTCATTCCAGCTTTGATATTTTATGATCAGTGCCACGCACGTTACAGAATGAATTGAACAACCGACGGAACTTAACAATCAATAGGTGCTTTTGATTGGGAAATTGCACAAAGTAAAAGGCCAAAAGTTGTGCGTTTATAACACTATAACTTGTTTTTCTTGCAAACACTCCAGATGTTCCTTTAAAGAACCGTATTTTTGGAGGCCTTCTGCTCCGCCAGTTTTCGATTCCGTCTTTTTGATGAAGTAAACAAAAGCTACTTTTTTGGCCACAGACTTGTCCATAACATCTTCAAGAATAATCAAAGAGAAAGTTACATGTCATTATCTTTTTTTAAAATAGACAGAAAGATCCAGATAAGAGCATTTAGAAATATCACACCACAAATACACCACCCACCTCAGCCGCGCTCTGATCACGTGCAAAACCTAAACATTGATCATATTCAATAAATGTATCCCGATCGGGATTTAAATTTATGCAGGGTCATATGTTTACTATCAGCCAATGACAATCGTGTGTAGAGCAAGGCAAACTTCGAGACTATAACAATTACCAGTTATTCACTTAACGCATGGTGCCTATTGACCATCTCGCATCCATCAAGCGCGAATAACTACTTCATTAAATTCTCCGCTTCTCAGTATTGCTTTGTGAGCTCATTAAATTTGTTGTACTCAAATTTTGCGCATGGTGCCTATCTACCATCTCACATCCATCATGCGCGAATAACTACTTCATTAAATTTCCGCTTCCCGGTATTGCTTTGTGAGCTCGTTAAATTTGTTGTACTCAAATTTTTCAAATGCAAACGACCAGAAGTCAATTCTACCTCCGATCTCCAAATACGTACAAAATGCAGTTATTTAGAATCTAAGAAACGTTCGAAGCCGCGAGGAATAATACCTCTCAAACTCAGTAATAATGTATGTGGTAATTAAACAATTGTGTGGCCTCAGTTGGGTCACATGCATGGATTGCCCCTTCATACCCGGTAAAGAACAGATCCCATCACGTGTGTTTCAACGATCAATGCGGGGAAACTTTAATGATTCGGAACTAACTTGCTTGGCCTAACTGAAGGGCAGAAATCCTTCGCCAATTTCCTTTAACCGGGGATGGGCATCAACTAGATTTTGTAAATTGATGAAAAACGGAATTTCTCCTGTTTCCCTGCGCCCAGGGAAAATACCATTCATACGCCCCACATACATGAAAATTTCAAGATGTATGACCGCATTTATCAACGTGACAGTTTTACGTTTCTGTTTTATCTTTTGAGCCAGATCAAAATTCAAGTTTGTTGAGAAAAACTGTCGCCACAACTTTGAGCCAGCTAGCTGGAAAGGACTTAAATCTTAGGCCGGACGAAATTCGACGAATCAACCAAATATTCACATGATATTTGTTACATTGGGAAGTCATGTTCAAAAACTGACTATAGTTTTCCATCAAGTCTTTGACTAGACATTGAATAGCCATTTTAAAGGTAAAGCAAATTTAAAACTGAAATTGCTGACTCCAAGAGGATCTTTTCGATAAAACGAATGAACGATCGAGATGGAAAATAGAATTGTGTTGAGCTCGGAAAACCAAAATTGTGGGACCGTATAGGCCACCGCGAGCGCGAAAGTTCGACTGTTCGACTGTGTCAGACAATCTGACTATTCTCTATTGAAAGCCACCATTGAAAGACATTCCAAAACGTTTAGAGTTCGACCTCTGTTTCTTTCGTTAATAATACAGAGTAGACTTCTCGAAAGTTCTTCCTATTTGCAAGATTAGTCGCATACAAACTCAGTGGGTTAGGAATTATGTTTAAATGAAATAGATGTGCAAACAATCTAATATTTTAAAAAGTAAGCATTGCATCTACGCACTAATGAGTGTTCGACGAAAGTCTCCTTAAGACGCGAATTCTTCATCAAAGAGCCAGATTTCACATACCTGTTCCTTGTTTAATACCTTTCATTGTAATTCTTTTGGTGTTGCATGCAGTAGCACTCAGAAACGCTGCCAAAAAATTGACGATGGCGAGGTTTTGCTAAAACTGATTGGGTTCAAATTTCTACTGAGTTATAAGAAGCTTGATAGAGTTGCGTGCGCACCTGTTATATGCATCAATGCCTCTCCAAGTCGTGGGAATCAAGAACTTCAGTTATCGTCAGAGACAACCCTAATTACATTAATTTGTTTTCGAGAATGATTTTCAAGAGTGACCCGTTAGTTGTGGGAGTCCAGTACCTCAGTTAAAGTCGGAGACAACACTAATTATATTAATTTTTTTGGAGAGTAAACGAGTGACCCGTAAAATTAATTGCGGTTTCGGCGAATCCTTGAAGGTCATGTTTAGAAAGTTTCCAAACGCAGTTAAAATTACAAAAAATACATACCTCAGGATTTTACCGTAAAATTTTCCACTCTTAAACGTAAGCAAGGGAAACTTATGTGTTTTTGGAAGGATTTTATACTTAACTGGATAGCAAAAATTTTTTAAGGGCCGACCTTTGTTTGAGGACGTGCGAGTTCGTGAGAATTAAACGTTAGCGGGGGTAACTGACGTTTTGTTTGAACAGACACAGTTCAAGTTATTTCACATGCTGAACTATTTTTACCTAGTTTGGCGATGTTTCTAACTCAATAACATTTTTTTGGTTAGAGAACTCAAGTGGATTATCAACCCCAAGCGTGACGAGAGAACAAGCGACTCCTCCTTTTTCGTTCACCTAATATCTGTCACAAACATTTTTGTTTAGTTCAATATTTTTTTACTTCCCTGGAAACTAATTTGGATCGAAGGGAAAATGGTCAAATAATTTCGGTACACTTTTTTACACGTTTGGCTACAATACAAACGATATTTTTAATATTTCTATTTTAGATTGAAGAAAACCTATTTATGTGTACGATACTGTGACACGCCATGATTGGTCAGCTGATACGTTGACCGTCGTTTCATATCTGCAATGAACTTGAGTAAAATACCAGAAAATTTTGTTTTGACCATTGAAAGTTTAGAGGTCACATGGACTGAAACAGAAGACTTTTTGTCCTTTTTGTCTGTAAACAACGGAAGAGACAAACAGCCAGTAATCATAACGTAATAGACACCGACATTTCGGCGTCGGGCAAAACCGATTATTATTATGAAATTAAATAATTATCAATTCAAACTAAAGCCAACTTTTGAAGCAAAATTAATTGGGAAAATGCTTCTAGAAAGATGCCCACAATAAAATTTTGGCCACTGAAACGCATTGAAAGTTACTATTAGGCAACTTTTACATGTTTATCATTACTAATACTTATGAACTGTTGATCCTCTTTGATATTCTGTGCACGTTCCATTCGACCGAAGATTCCCGTTTGGAATTTCTTAAACATTTCGTGTGTCCAATGGAACAGTATTTTGTAACAGGCAGAAAACAGGCCGAAAACATCTCGTTCCTGTGATTATGTTGCATGTACTTTCTATGATAAACGAACCTAGCTATCCTTTCGCTTTTGATGCTACTATGATAGTACTATGATACTACCACAGCACCTATGAAACGTCAGGTTAGCATTCATTGGTCCAAATTTCCGCGAAAATGGACGACCTCGAGGGCTTGTCAAGAATTTTTAAAGCGAGATTCCAGAAAATTTTTGTTCTATTCGATATTTAGGTGGAATTTCCGGAAATTTTTATTGAATATAACTATTTTGCATCTTGTGACACCTAGGAAAACAAACCCGAATTTCATTACACCTTGCCTTTGAATTAACGCCAAAAAACCGTAACTTGTTTCAACTTTTTTACTTCAGACCATAAGATTGTAATTGCTCATGCTAAAAAACACATTATCAGACACGTATTAAGAAGGAAAGAAAATGCAAAGGAATCGAAAGCAACGTAATATATGGGGAAAAATTACAAGACAAAGATGGTTACAAAATTGCGCCTTTTCCTGATAGGGAACAAGAGAGGTTTGACATCCACAAGTGTCGAACTGGAAGAACTCAGTGCACAAACTCACAACGTGACTTAGCCTTTTTGACCTTATGAGAGTTAGTAAAACAATTCTTCTTACGAAATTTTTGATCTAGCGTTAGCCATTCGCTAAGCCTTTTGAAGAAATGCTCGTGAAAACACGGCCAGCGCTTGTCGTCCACATGCAAGAGTTTGTAGTCCATAATTGCATGATAACAAATAAGATTTGTAAGTGTCATGCGTATTTCAGTAAAATACTGTATCAGAAGAAATATTTTGCCATACGATATGGAAAATTATTGGTGCAACTGACGAAATAATATTCATCACTTTTGGGGCCCGGACCAATTATATAATGACTACTCTATGATTTTTTCTCGAAGCCAGGTATTGGGAGCGCTCCCGACATCTCGCTTCCTCTTTTAGCTAGTAATAGGATTTAACTAGTATCTGGAAGGCACAAGTTCGAGTCGAACTTCTTTTGTGCAGTTGCTTTAAGTGCCGCTCACCTGTGAGGATAATCTTTTTATTTGTATTTCATCTGCATGTCAGCACATATTTCACAATTATCACATAAAGATATCGACAGTTGTTACGTATTTCCTGTTGAACAGGAAATGCCGAAACAAGGTCAAATTAAGATGATTGTGCCAGACTAGCTGATTTCCTAACACTAGGCAAACCGACCTCACATCAGATTCCGGTAATATAATAAACGTACAAGTTCTCGTGAACCCCTCACAAGACTGGCCAAAGACGAACTAAAAAAAAAAAAGGTGCGTCTGGTTAAGACCCTGTTCGGAAATTCGCGATAAAATTAGAAATATAAGTTCTTTTTTAATTAGATAGTAACGGAAGTTCTAAGCTTTCAGGGATTGAAAAAAAAGAAGATTATGACCTTTTTGTTTCCTTTGCGTATGTCATAAATTAAAATTCGCACGCACCAAGAAGGCGTGTAGTAAGAGAGACTAAATAAGTAGACTAAATGAACTTAGCAGTAAGTTAACTCCTATCACTCTTTGCCATTATACTTTTTATGAAGAGTTTTGATTCTTCATTTTCTTGAAGTTGACAAATTATTATGATTATTTTATTAATTATAATTATTTTAATGTTTTTGCAGCCTTTGTGAATGACATAGCAAACGACACCCGAAGAATAACAATGAGGGACTTACGTGCCGTGATCTAATGCTTACTTTTTTTAAATATAGGTCTGTAAGTGTGGCTTACATGCGGCTCTTAATTTAATTACCAGAATGAACTCTCAAAAAATCGACGGCAAGGAAAAAAATCTCAAAACGTTTCAAAATGTTTTACCATCTGGTTCATGCAGGAAAAAGTATAGTCAATTCAACTTTTATGCTCATGGTAACACATGACACTTTTTGTTTATCTTTTTCTGAGTTCTCTACAATTCAATTTCCAAACTTGATCGGCTTGATCAATCTTTTCAATGCAAAGATTTCCTTGTGATGAGCACATTAAGTTTAAGGTTTGCTTCTGCTTTAGGAATTGCAAGGTAGTGTCCGGTCAATGGCATGATCAACACATATATTTAGGTTTTTTTGAAAATGGTCTCCTGACAAATCAGTACCTGCAGAGATTTTCGCTGAGTTAAGGCCGTAAGCGTCGAAATTAATTCTTTATTTGCCTAAAAATCGATTTATTCTGGTAGAAATCGATATTTACAGAAACAGAATCGTTCCATGAAATCTACCAAATCGTAAGACGCAAAACAGGTTTCAATCGATTAACACGCTAACAATCAGAATTTAGGGAGCCGAACGATAGATCCTTCTGTGTGTTGTCTTCAGTCATGATTTCGAAAAGCAACGACAATTCTTTTTAAGCCTGATCCTGAAAAACTCCTTTTCTGAAAACATATTTGCGTTAGCAAGACCGGTAACAAATCGATCTTATTAATTGATTGAAGCTTAGGACTCCTTCGAACGGTCCTCAAGAGGGGTAAGGAAGGGGTGGGAGGGGTAGGGGTGGTTTAGTTAAGTTACGATAATACTTCCCTGATCCCCCAAAAAAGCTCTGTAATATTCTTACGACCCTCCCCCCGCTCTTCGTTGGGTTCACTAGCAGAAAACTATCTTCGAAAACCATGATATACTTTCCCCCTCCCCCACCCCCTCCCCCAGTCGCCACTAATCCTAAATTGTTGCGGCCTTTTGTTGTTATTATTTCATCGCATCATGTGTATAGTTTTTTCCCCAAATCTCTTGTTTATTTAAGTCTGTAACTTAGCATTATAACATATCATAGGTGGAATGACTTCACACCGCATAATGATTTCTTTCCTTCAGGTTCAGCTCTGCTGTTTCTGGCACTTTCTTTGACTTTTGATATTCTACCATCAACGCGTGCTGCCCCAATAAATTTCCAAAAGAACACTAGTATTCTTGTCCACTTGAAAGAAGCAGAGGAAGAAGAGACACCAAAAGAAGGGACATATAACAGGACGTCGGAGACGTGTAAGTAAGATTGTCTATCATTATTATCGTTATTATTTTTAACAACTAGAAACTGTGCTCAGTTGTACAAATCCGATCAAAGGACCAGCGGTTTTCCGACCACGTGTAACATAACAATAATGGTTTGTTTCTCTAGTTGTTTGATTTTTCTCCTCACGCAGAGTTGAGTCTAAGGTCCTCTGTTGAGTCCAAGCTCCTCCTCCTCAAACTTTCAAATGAAGCGATTGAACAGGCCGAACAAATGTGGAAATAAAATTGTACAGTTATCGATTACCATGCACGTGACAGTTCGACCGAGTACGATAACTCGACTGTATTTTAATTCTGAACCAGCATCGAAAGACATTCCGAGACGTCTGGAGTGCGACATATTTTCTTTGCATATTTTTTTACATATTTTCCGCAGCAGCGAAAGACGGCATTCTTCACTGAATAACTACAAATTTTAACGGTTAACCTCTGATTGAAGATGCACGAGTCCGTGAGAATTGGTGGTGAATTGTGGTTAATATTCCACAAATTAGAATCTAAAATGTTCAATAACTGAGAAGTAGTCTTGAAATTCTCGTTCTTGAATGTTTTGAAAGTCATTGCATGTTAAAAGTGATAAATGCCATTTTTTCAGTTGTATGAAAAACTATGCATGTCGCCATGGAAACATATTCCTTCGATTAAGGGATATAACCGTCTCTTTAATTAAAGTTGACAATAACTGAAGAAATCCTGTTTTTTATCTTACAAATAAGGATTAACAACTCTTAAATACGGATGACAAACACAAGCCGCCTTTTCACGGGCGTTGTTTCAATTGGTTTAACGAATGACAACTGGAAATCTCCTGAAAACATTTCTTTTAATTGCCAACTCACTTAAAGGCAAGTGAGTCAGCAATATAGTTGCAGAGATGCCATCCCTAATAAGTTTCATGGCAGCAAGTGGTTTCAAATTTGAATTGCAAAACTGCAATTTTCATTGATTTTAAGTCACCAAAGCAGATAAATGTATATAGCTTAAGAGTGTCATCTAGCAGTTTCCACTTATGACAGAGAACTTGCTGGTGAGACTGTCGAATCGAAAACTGTTCAAAGGATCTCAGTGGAGTTGACCGTTGGCTGTAAAACGGCTAAAAAAGTCACCCATTAGGCGTATTGTTCTTTATCAACTCAACAGCAGCTCGATCTGGATTATTCTTGACGATTGACTCTAATAGTAAAAGCAGACAAGTAAATGTTTTACACTAATGGCCTTTAGCTGTAAAAAGGTCAAAATTTTAAGCTTTAGCAATGAAAGCCACCATCCCATTGAGATTCTCTTCTGTAATCCCTCCAAAGGAAAAAAATATATTAATTCTGCGTTTCACGATCTCGAAACTTTTCACCTTAAACTTATCCAACGGCCTGTCGTTCTAAAAGAGTGTCCTTACTATTAACCATGCAAATGTATTTGCATCTCTCGTCATAACTACAAATTGTTTTATTTGCGTACGTGCTCCTCTAAAATTATCCAACATAACTAAGTTTAATTTATCCGGAGTCGTAAAGTCACGACCAGAGATCTTTTCACACAATTCATTTTGACTCACCCAATTGTAAAATGCAATTGTCAGTTATTACGATTTACAATCTGTAAATTACTTAAACAGAACGTCTTCACCAATCCGCCATTAAGCAGATGCCAAAAGCTCTTTGAGGATCTCGTATTTGGTTTTAAAGAAACCTTAAAGAAACTTTAAGCTTCGTCATTCGATTTTAAATCAGATTTGATAAAGCAAGAAGGAACATCTTGTCACTATATATGCCGTAAATAATCATATTGTTATTGAGCAGGGAATGAAATGCAATTGACTGCAGTGACAGTCTGATGGCCAAGCAATCACACCATCAATCATTTAATTGATCGATCTATAGATGTGTCATCTACGTCCAACATCACATTTGTGGCCTTAGTGAACGTGCCACATTTTTAACGCATATCATCGGAAACGAGTACGCTTTCTGATACGATACAGCTACTGAGATATACCTTTCGTATACATTATTGCATTATTGCTGACCCAAGAAATGTTATTATACTATATACATTATTCTAATTACTTTCTTATCGTGCATGCAGTCTTTAATGCGGATAAAAACCACTATTAGAAAAATGATGTTCCTCGACTATCGGACTAGACATATCTGTTGTATACGCACTTCTTAAAGAGACAAATGCTACGGAATAGAGAATGATAACAGTGTCAAATTGAAAATGACAACTTTTTTAAAAGCGGTCCAATTTGTTCTCGTTTTCAAATGTGAATCAAAGTGCTCTGTGAGCAAACTCGTGAATTGACACATTGAATTGATTATGTTTAATGTTATCTTGTTTAGGGAATTTTGTGGTTGATTGTCATATTTAGAGCACGAGCAGTAGTTCAGTGTTCGCTAATGTAGCAAAGAAACAAAGTAACGTTGGGATAAGAAGGCATTACAATTGAAATGATCATGCTATTACATTTGACAAGGTGGATGATGTCATGTGTTTTAAACATCTATCATTTTTGTTTCTGGTTCAAAAGAAAAGGTTGGAAGTAAATGTAGGTGAAAAGCGAAATTTACTGTCTTTCGTTGTAAATATTAGAAAATCAAGGCAATACTGTCTTAATGAAAACATTAACGATCCCCTCTTTATCAAATGAGACAAACGGGAACGAGTTTTGAGTGATATAACTAAGCCAAGCCTGCCACCGTCATTTTGGATCTCCGCCTGGGTAGATTTAAGTCACGTGCTAGGCAACGTATAATCAATAACAAGATAGAATTTCATTTCAGGCCTATTTGTCAGTTTTTGTGGTGTGTAACTTTCGCATTTTAGTACGTTGTATGTATGTTGAATCTTCAAATTGTCTTGAAACTTAAAAGAAAATTGTTCTTTAAAAATTCACTGAAAATCGGTAGCTAAAATTGTTTGTTTAGGTGTTATTTGATTTTCGTGTTAACTTGTTATTTCGTCAGTCGCCGGCATCTTTTGTTGCTTCACACAGGAAAAACACACGCGACGAAACGTAATGATCAATTTTGTTCGTAATCTCACGCTATAACAGAAAAAGCTTTTGAACATCTGTAAACTCCGAGCGCTTCGCAGTAGGTGATCTTTTCAATGAATCTTCGGATTGTTTTCAAGTTCAAGGACTGTAAATTACAATTTTATGAAAAAACGAAGGTTGTTCTGTTATTTCAGTGTGAATCCTTGCATGCCTGCCAGTCGCTGGCGCCGCTTGTTGAAACTAAAACGGAAAAAAAAAAACTCTTTTAAGATTATCATTGGCTTCTTTTTCACCCCACCACTATTCTTAGCAACAAAGGTCGCCATTTCGTATGTTTATTGCTCGCCAAAAACTATCAAATGCACTCAAAAGCCTAAAATCTAAAAAAAGTTTACAGGAATCGACCAATCGAGCGAGCGAATGCCATTCCCCACATCGTATCTATAACTCGCTCTTGCGCATGCGCGCAATTCACGAGTTAAAAAGGGGAAAAGGGAAATGTCTTAAAAATTGCAACGATTATTCTGGTCCATTACCAAGATTTATTCAAGCTAAAAATCATCTTACGATTGCACTGATACAGAGTACAATGAACGTGTGCACATACAAACAATTGATGAGATAAAGAAAAATGTTAATTCATTGGTAAACCTGATGGAGAATTTTACATCATATATACTTGACTTTTCCTGTGCTGGGCGACCTTCATTTTCAAAAAGTTATATATCCTAACCATTTTAGGCGTGGAGAACGAGGGGCCTTACCGGTAAAAGCAATGTCGGTAGAGCTAGCAGGACTTACTATCAATGGCAATTAAAATTTCGTTGTCTACTATATCCAGTGGTCTCAACATGCTCATAAATAGCTTCTATTTAATCAAATGCAGTATTTAATTTTAGGTGAGTAAAAAGAACCGCCTGAACCGCTCTCTAAAGTTTGAAGTCGTTCACATGGCGGCGATCTGGTATTTTATTGAAGTCCATCATTGACATACGGAATGGTGCAGATTTCAGCTGACCGTTCATGGTGTGCATCCTACCCAAAGATAGCTTTAATTTCTGTTCTGAAAGAAAGATACTTTCAAAAGGTCGCTTGGATTGTGGCCAAACGCTTGAAAAATGCACTTTGTGTTTTGCTCCCAAAATGTCTCCAGGGGAGACAGAGTATTTCTTAATCCGGGAAAAAATGTTTGCAGCGGATATCGGGTGAAAGAAAAAAGGAAGAGGGTGAAGCCTTTGAATATCGTGTTTGTAGCGTCAATGCACGTACTATACTTCTATAGTGATCTGATAAAGGACACCCAAGATCGCACATTCCTTAGCTTCAAAAATCAAAAGGATTTTTTATTTGGTACCCTCAGAATATTTGAAAGAACGTCTTGCTGAAAATTCTGCGAACAGTTTCTAACTACCACGTATTTAGTCAGGGGCAAGATAATCTCCTGGCGTGGCGCGAGTTGTTTATAAAACTTTATAAGCTGAAACCTTGCCTTTCATTTTGACAAGAATACATCCACTTTTAGCGAATTTATAGGGAATTTATATTCGATCGATTTTCGTCAAATTTCACCAAAACATTCCAGTAATAATGATAAACGAAATCGTTTCGGGAAATTTTGATTGCCCATTTACGCAACACGCTTCGACGCTCCAACTTTACATGTCGATATCTAGACAACCAGTCAGAATATTAAAAAGCCCTAAACAATTTTGTTGATTGATACCTTGTGATTACGGCTGTGCTGCCATTTTTCTTGTGCTGCGGCGTCAGATAAACCATAAATTCAATAGAAGAACCCTTGGTCGTTTCAGGCCTCACAGGCTCCTGACACTTCCTAAAAGGAAAAGTCGCTTATTTTATAATTTTATCGTTAACTAAATTTATCAAGCTTTCTTCTGATGTATAGTTTCCTGAGATTTAGCGAACTAGCGCGCGTACGAATTTTTTCCCGAAAGACATCCACGTTCCGTTCTCAAGTTCCATGAAAGTTGATTCAGTAATTGAGAAGAAAGATGCAATTTCTTTTAACTCTGAAAGGACTACTGTTGAAGTCGCGTGCGCTTGTGTACTATGCAAGCTCTTTGAAGTGACGGCTTAGTGTTGCTTATTCAACCCGATTGTTTCAGCTGAAAAATTCGATTACATCGGACTGGAAATTTCCACAAAAATTGTTTGGTCGTGCCTTTGGAGAGAAATACATATCGGCTCCTGATAATTCGTATTCTTGATGGACTGCATGATGATGGACTAATTTAATTACGTTAGAAGTTTGTCTCAGAAATTTTCCGACCTACGCAAGCTGTGTCTTCAAACCTGGATATATCAATCTCGTTGTAATTAGCGGTTTTACTTTTAAGGAAAGTTTTCATTACATTTCCAAACATTGTTAATCTTGAGTTCATCTTATTTTTTTCGATGAAAATGAACAGTTGGTTCATATGTCAGCATACGTTCATCGAAGAAGCACGCGAGAAGTTAGGAGAGCACGAAAGATTAGGGACCTTAAGCAGTCAGGACGGCAACGCCAAGGAAGACTTCGATTAAAAAATTAATTTCTGCCTTTAATTAGAATTTAAAAAATGACTGCATGTGTTTACCGTCTCATACGTCGCCACACCTCAACTTGAGCATAACGTATAAAAGAAGCGTTGAATTCCAAATGGAAATTAAAAATAATTTGCCGTCGCGGTTTCGGTTCGCAGACGGCGCAAATTGTGATGATTTCACGTTGTTGTTTTGCATAGGATGGCTGAGAAATGTAAAAAGTTTTAAAACGCACGTGCTGAGCTATTTCTCTGCCAATTAGATCTTTTGTTTTTGTATGTTCTCGTCTCCGTCACCGTCGTGGTTTGCTTAAGGTCCGTAATGGCAAGAGCTGCTTTTGATACCCGATCAATTCGACGGGATGGCATTTGGTCATGTTTCTGTTTACCGACTTTCTTCGCCTTGAAAGAAGGAAGATCAAAAATATCTTTGCAATCAAAATATGCATTTTATAACCTTTTACTGACATCCAGTTTGTGGTGTTTTCCTAAAATCCGTAACCGAGTGCAACTTTAGCTTCTTGAGGTCTCTCCAACCTTTCCCACGGCCTGTGCTTCATATCTCGATGAATGAATAGCCAACGTATGCAATACTTGTGTTATAACATTGTCATCACAGTTGTCTGGATGTTCCTTTCTCACAATTTCAAACTTCGGAGAAAGACAGCGCACAATACATTCAAAATGAATCATCTACAAGATATATTAAACTGGGAGCAGTTCAACAACCTATGCCCAACCCGAAAAGATGATAATTTTAAGCAAAATGAATTCAGACATGAAAATTTTAGATAAAAATCACAGAGCGATCGGATTTCAAAGTAGACGTATTCACATGTCAGATTCACGAAATAACGGCGTGCTAACCGAAAATTACAACTACAAAGAAGGGCAAAAATGACAAAGAAATATTTCGAAACAAAAGCTAAAAAATACTAGAAATGCTGTTTAGAAGCGAAAAAAAGTCAGAATTCCGTGCATATGAGGAACTGCGCATAGATTCAATATGCTTGAATCGATGCCTGCTAGATTTCACGGCCATAAATCACATTGCGTTATGTTGAAAACTCTGAGAGTCGTAAGTAAAATCTTCTGTTGCCCAATACCACAAAAACATATCAACAATCGAAAAGTAATATTACCTGGCCAAAGAATGGTCTGATAGTGCGAAGCCCCAATTAAGTCAGCAAATTCAGTTTCACTTTACAGCCTCAATTCGTAACGCGTTTGGGAATCGTTGAAGTGTTCACTCGAAAGTTATTTTCGTCGCTTTCTATAGCTTTAAAAATCGAGTATCTTTCCGTTAATTTGCTTTTCGTTTAGAGCTCTTAGAGGTCCATCTCAATCGGGATGAAACGGAAAAAAGACATCTTAAAAATCTTCCAAACACGAGGCATTTGTTTCTTGACGCATCATACATGTGCACAATAGGATTATGACGCACGCTCGCGCAATTGAAATCATTAGCTGTGTCGTAATATTCCTTGTTATTACTGGGATACCTGTGGTAGCCCAGTCATAAAATGCCTTTGTTTTTTTGTCGTCTTTTTTTTTTTTTCTTTTTTTTCCTCCGCCACAAAATGGAAAAATTGCGCAATAGTACCCAGAGGTCATTGAGCCCTCAACACCATGACAACTAACTGTGATCCAATGAGGTGTTCACATGCTGATCACGCGTGTTATCCCTCAACACCATGACAACTAACTGTGATCCAATGATGTGTTCACATGCTGATTACGCGTGTTATCTTGATGATGATTGACGTTGTCATGCACAGACAGGGCCTGGTCACATGACGAATCACGAGCTTTTGCTTATAAAACTCTTTGGTCAGTTATTTTGTATTTCAACGTAATTAGATTGCGATTTCCTGGAGAATTCTGACGCAAACGCTCAAAATACTTACAGACGGATATACAAGTCGTATTAATCGCGGCTAATCCACACTGAAAGATGTTATTGAGCGGTAATTTTGGAACGGATTGAGTCGCGAAAGCTTGAAAGCCATGAAAGCCTTGAATGCCTTGTATGCTAAGTATGCCAATGTCTTAGTTGAAAAACGTTCAATTGTTGTAAAAAGCAAAATCTGAAATCTGAAACCAAACTGCATATACTCTATGCAATCTATTGAACAACACTACTTCCGTGAGACTGAAGAACATAACTATAATGGATGCAAACTGCATGTGAAGAAAGACGACATATTGGATTCACTTGATGGCAAGGAACGTAGCTACGATAACAGTACGAATGGTATTAATTTCACGATCAGAAAGGTGAATCTTATGTTTGTTTTCATTGTAGTTGTATGGATATTCTTTTTTAATAAATACGTGATCCAAAACCCTGTGTTTTTTGTGTATAATGTTATTATGTTAAATATTGTTTACGCAGTTGTCTTGTCACAGGCGGCCCAAGCTCACGTCTCGAGAAAAAGCCAACGATTAATTCATGAACGCGTCACGCGCTGTGTGAGTCGGTGTTAAGTTACGAGAGGAACTGCACGTGATAAGGAATAGTATAGGGAACGAAGTATGGTCGATTAACAACGATACATATTTCGAAATATGAACATTTTTCTCGTAAAATCAATAAAACTTACTCATAACCTGTGTATCCGTTGTATTTTCTGGCGATTTCTGCCGTTTTAAGCTTGCTTTACCATCACTGATATTCACGTCATCTACTTTTATTACGTTGGTAAAATCTGTACAGACATTACACCAACCAACTCGCGCGCAAAGTAAGAAGACTATATGGAAGGAAATAATATTGCGATCGATTTTCATCAAGAAATGGGCCAGGAATATTCCACAATAGTGCAAATAATCGTGAAGGCGGATCGCAGAAAAGCGATTGCGTGACGCTCGGTAAGCTGTAAGATGACATGTTATTATATATCAGACGTAAAAACTCTTCAGATTCTTAGTCTGCATTTTGTACCTAGTCTGCAGTCTATATTTTGTATCCGGTCTGCAGCCTGCTTTCTGCATTTTGTACTAACAGGTATCCGTGGCTCCAATACAGTTTATTTTTGGTTACATTTATTCGCAAAACACACATCTACCACAAAATACCTGTGAGTGAGGTAATTCGACATTTTTGTTCTTTCCCACATTAATATTCTTCTCTCCTTTTGTAAGAATGTAGACATCACTCACAATGTTTCAAGTAATCCACCCACCCTACAAAAAAGTAACTCTTGCATGCATAGCATGTCTATGTTTTGAAATAGGTGTATGTCCTTGACCAGACTTGAGCGCACTATTTCAGTATGCTAGTCCGACACCCGTAGTATCACTACACTTAATTCCAAGGACCCAGTACCATCCAGGTATCCCAGTTACCCTGCTCACAGGGTCTAGTTTTTTTTTTTCAGAGGGCACGGTAACGGTAACAAATCCTGCAATCTGATTGGTTCTTTACCCGGTCAGTATTTTCCTAACTCTACCCACGGGTCACGGAAACACTTTCGTGAGTCGCCGAGTACATCCCTACTTTCGTTGCCATTTTTCATAAATATATCTCGTTTTCCCGGCTGGGCAGTATTTTTAAGCAAAGATGTTAGTCACAACCTCAAGCCGATAAATAACCTATTAATCCTCTCTTTTCGCTCTCTAAAATCACTTTGGTTGACAGAAAAATATTGGTTTCAGAATGTATTTGTATTAGCAATAGTGTCATTACGTCACAAGCGGCCTAAAAACCATCTATAATTAATTTTAATCGTTCACAAAAAGTACCTCGAAAGTTAAAACATGAGGTATTTAGTTAAAGTTGAACTAATCGATGGAACTTTCATTCCTTTAATATCTGAATTTTCTCAAACAGTCTGTTCGTAGTGAAAGAGCAAGCGAAGTTTTTTAGTTTTACAACAAATGTATGCTCTTGGTGAGTCTTTCCAAGTCCGTTCAATTTGGACATTTGTACCGCAAATTGCATAACAGAAACTGGAAGAATTCAATGAAAAAAGGCTGAATTGAATCTTCTTGTGTCTCGTTGGAGTGTATCATTCGAATTTAGCTTTTGTGGAGGAAAGACCAGATCTACACACGCCTTTGCAGCAAACAAACGAGCAAACTCTCACAACTTTAAAATAAAAAAGTTGAATTTAATTACAATTACTTTCCTCGCCGTTTACTTGACAGTCCTTGCCAAACTACTTTCGTTGTTTTTCAAAAGTGTACATGCGCTTCTTTTTTTCCTTAAGCGCTCTCTAATTGACGGCTGTCAGACGGTGACAGATGCTTTTAAAGATTTTAAAAGTTTGTTTGGAAGCCTTTTGAATCACCTCTATCATTACGCAAATGAAAATGTTTCGGTGAAGCATCTCTCTTTAATTTGCATCATCTCTATTGTAACTACCATTTACTTGCTCAAAGACTTTTCTTTTTATAGAAGATATTGCCGCATTTACAGCCCTAGATCATTCGGGTTCTTTCGGAAAGAATTTCGCTAAATTAGAAATAATAAATATTGATACATGTGCATTTACATCTGCGTCAAACATCACATTTGTGGCCTCAGTGAACGTGCCAGATTTTTAAAGCATATAATCGGAAACGAGATGCTAACTTATTTGAAAATGTACGCTTTCTGATACGATACTGCTACGAGCTACCTGTCGTATACATTATTGCATTGTTGCTGACCCAAGAAATGTTATGTATATTATCCACACTATTCTAATTACTTTCTTATCGTGCATCCAGTCTTTAATGCAGATAACACTTTTATTAGGAAAATGATGTTCCTCGACTATCGGACTAGACATATCTGTTGTATACGCACTTCTTAAATAGACAAATGCTACAGAATAGAGAATGATAACAGTATCAAATTGAAAATGACAACTTTTTTAAAAGCGGTCCAATTTGTTCTCGTTTTCAAATGTGAAAAAGGGGAAAAGGGAAATGTATCAAAAATTGCAACGATAATTCTGGCCCATTACCAAGATTTATTCAAGCTAAAAATCATCTTACGATTGCACTGATACAGAATACAATGAACGTGTGCACATACAAACAATTGATAAGATAAAGAAAAATCTTAATTCATTGGTAGACCTGATGGAGAATTTTACATCATATATACTTGACTTTTCCTGTGCTGGGCGACCTTCATTTTCAAAAAGTTATATATCCTAACCATTTTAGGCGTGGAGAACGAGGGGCCTTACCGGTAAAAGCAATGTCGGTAGAGCTAGCAGGACTCATCATTATTTTGGTGCATACTTTGCCAAACACGATTTGAAAATGCTGCAATTCCAAAATTATTCCGCTTGCTGTCGGAAGTACCAAAATATTTCTAAATCCAATTTTCTAACTGGACTACTTACTATCTTATTTAATAATATCGTATGAATTATACGGAGATGAAACCTGCATCGGCCTAATTTATTCTGTTTTTAAACAATAGGGACGTGAAGAAAACTACAAGGTAATGGCAACGAGGAAGTCAAAATAAAGGATATCGTGGACAGAACAATAGTTCAGCGCATGCGTTAAAACTTTGTACATTTTTTTGCCGTCATCTACAAAACAACAACATGAAATCACCAGACTTTGCGCGTTCTGACAAAAACATCCGTAGTGCAAATGATTAAAGCTTCCTTTTGGAACTCACTGATAAGCTTGTCGGTGCCTTACACTCAAAACTCTTCCCCTGGATGGTATTTACGTTTGACGTAAGGCGAGCGAAGCGATGACAAGATTTCCGATTTTTAGTCCAAAATTGCAAGAAAACAAATGAGATTTGTTCAGAGAGAGTGTATCGCTCGTGTTTACTGCAATAACGTACCGTACTGGAAGGGACAATTTATCAATATGTTGCATGACATTATTCGTGCTGACTTATCATGTAATGACTGCTGTAAAATATTTGCTATGCAGTCAAGTGCTGGTCTCTCCCAACATCTGGCTTCTTAGCTTGGATCTTAGTACCGAGTCTGAATTCCGTCGAGTTCTGTAATCGCAATCCACGTGCAAGAATCATTTCTCAATGAGCATTTCATTCGCTGGTCATAATATCATTTATGATATTTAACATCAGGAAATATCTATTATAACTTTGTTTTGCTGCTTTGAACAGAGTCATGAGACGACGCCTTAATCATTAACCATGACTGATTCCGTGCGAGTTTGCACAAACTCTGAGCAAGACCAACCAAAACCAAAGACAAGGCAGAGGATAGGATGGTCATAGCGCGTAAAGCATTTTCCGCAAAATTAGTAAGTCTTTAATCATTGCGAAGTCTAAAGTCCCACGTAGGACTTAAAATAAAAGAAATTTGTCTGGTTATTTTTTTTTTTTTTCTTTGGCAAATATTTAAAAGACCGTCATTACGCACAAAATGTTATCAGTTCTTGCAGGGAGCACACAGTAGACGGAAAAGCAATCAAATTGGAGAGGCAAGTGCACTTAACAGTACTTAGAGGTTCTTTTAGTCTATTTGCTAACTGGTTGTTTGTAAATAGTTGTTCTTTTGAAGCCTTTCTGACTAACGTTTCGGACAACACTCGAAGATTTACAATGAGTGGCAATCGCCAAGGAATAGGTATGTAACATCTAACGGCTAAAAGGGGAGCTTAGACCCAATGCTTACTTTTTCAAACGTAAAAATTCTCGTAGCAAATAGAGTAACCTCCTCTTATAAAGGTTTATTTTCAAGTTGGCTTCCCTGGAGACGGCTTGTTAATGTCGAGTCAACTGCACCGTCGAAAGCTACGTTTAGTTTTTGAAAATGTTTCCCTAGCAGAATTATCATTAATTATCATCCTGTCAGAATTATGCCTGAGCTTTTGGCTGATTCATCGTCGTTCGTACCAAAATTCGTTTTTCCAAGAATTGAAAACGAATTTGTTATACATTCGGTGGTAACAACTTAAACATCCATTTCTTTCGTATTCGGCTATTAGAAAGACCTTAATGAGAGACAGACTATTGCATTCTTTGTTTGCCTCAGAATCGATGCATTTTTAAGGAAATATGTATCAACGGAATGTGGGGGGCAAAATTTCGAGCCATTCTTGTAGCTTCACACAACAAACAGAAACATCCTTAGCCAATAAATGTAAAACCTAAAGAATCGTTATAAACAACAAAAAAGAAGTGTCTTGAGCAGTTTGAACAGCTTTCATGGGATCATCACCATCGGTTGCCACAGTTATGATGTTTACGATGGTCCATAAAAACGCAAAAATGTTTAAAACAACAACAACAACAACAACAAAACCCAAGCTAATATCTTGCTGTCTTGACCGAATAAGTTTGGTAAAAAGGAATAAATTTTTGTTATCCAGTATAAATCTTTGGCTTTAATATTAATCGAGAGTAACTATCTTTATCTCCGCTGGGAGAGAAAGCCAACTGTGAAGGCGTTTTCTCGTTTTGACAAATTGAACTATAACATGTTTTGATGGATTTTTAACAATCTCCATTTGAGATTAACTTAAATCGGATGACTATAAACTCACTCGTTGGTTTGTACACACGATAAGCTAAATATTTACGCAAAGAAAGAAAAATCGTGTGATAGGCACTTAAATTATACAGTTCTCTGGATCCAGTACACAATTATACCAACATTCAAGCTTGTTTCATTTTGTGTATCTCTTTTGTTAATCTTTATGGCTCTCACACTTTGATTCTCACTTCTTCTTTAACTACGAAAGTTTGACTCTACTCTTCTGCACACTGTCTACATTCTTCTAGTCTGCTTTCCTCTCTCTTCTCTCTTGACTCTCCTGAGTAAGCTATAAAGAAGCTTTAATAGTCACTACTGACAGATATGGGTGGGCATGCCAGTTAGCTGACCCTGGGAGATTGAAATTTTTTTTTTTTTTATTAGAACACTAAACCAAACAATTTAACGAGATTTTTGAAATGAATAACGAAGTATTTAATCACAATGCTTGCGTTCAACAGAGTCAACCTCTGATTGCGTCAGCCAAAACAAGAACTTTCGTGTGGGTCCAAACCAACGTCAGTACACAAAGTAAGCACGTCCACCTAAAGAAGTTAGACCAGGCTGTCACAAGTCGGAAACTCATCCCGTCAGTTTAGACCTAAGTAACATCATAATTCAAATTCATACATAAAATCATATAACTAAATTATACTAAACTAACTAACTAACTAACTGACGAGCTAATTATCATCTAGCCAAACACTTCATATCAAATTTATTTGAATAAGATGCCAGATATTTTTTGTGTGTGTGTCGCCATTAGAGTTATAGAGAGACACACGTCAGCAATTTTTCTGCATTATAGTATTATATTGAATACCTCAATCCAAATCACGTTGCAGTAATCATTACAAAATAGGCCGCGGTGACCTCCTCAGTCCAAGAGCGGACTTAAATGGAGTAAATGCCTTGTGGTCAGAATTTTTTCGCAGAAGTTCTTTCAAGCATCCTGAGAGTATCAAATATAAACCGTAGTGATTTAGAGGGTTCCCAAGAATATGGTGATTTTCTAGCTAAAGAAAAATGCGCGAGCGTAGGTATCCTTTATGGTGATGTTCAAGGCTCCGCCCAGGTTTTTTTGCGATAATTTCAAGTTATTCACCGAGTAGAACTGTTTTCCCTACTTTCGCGATGTTTCTAGATCAACGAAATATTTTATCTAATAAATACCTTTGCTTAAGAACTTAAGTGGCTTATCATCTTTATGTGTGCCGAGACAATAGGCGGTTCCTCTTTTTTTTTTTTTCTTGGTCTGGATTAGTAAATACCCGGACTCCCCTGGAGGCTATTTCGATCAAAACAAAATTATTTAAATAGTCTTAGTAAATTTTTCCATGCGTTTGGCCACAATTTAAACGACCCTTTGAACTGTCAGCTGAAATCTTCATAGATCTATATTAAGGTCCCTGAATAATGGATTTCAATAAAATACCACAAATTTTGTCTTTGGTCACGAGAAGTTTAAATTCACAAAACAGAAGATTCTTCTGCTTTTTTTTTTTTTTTTTTTACTTTTGATGGTTTATTTGTCTTTCTTTTTATAGCGGAAGTAGAATTCAGCCACTTGACCGCTTAGTAAATATACAGCTGTTTTCGCTTTCCAAAGTCTGAAGACTGTGTTTGATTAATCATCAGCTAATAATGAACATGTGCAAACTACTGGACAGAGAAGACATCGAAATGTAAGCGTCTGATAAAATGATAAAACAAAAAAAATTATACACTCAAAACTAAAGGTAGCGTTTGAAGTAAATCTCAGCTCTGAAGGAGAAATGGATGCTAATTTTGTGAATAATATATATCTGATATTTTTTTGGGTCAACAATGTTGTATAAGGCAGGTATATCTCGGAAGCTTGCGGCAGTATTGAATCAGAAGGAATGTATTAATAAGTAATCATTGTATTCCCGATAATACGCACACAAATCCGCCGGCCAATTTCCTTGCGGTCACAAATTTGATATTTAATGTGTGTAAGGTATCTATGAATCCATCCATTGATTGATTGACTGATCGATTGATTGATTGAGTGAGTGAGTGAGTGAGTGTGCGAGTAGGCGAGTGAGTAGTGATTTATGATGTGACTGCTTAGCCGTCTGACTATCAATGAAGTCAAAGTCATTTTGCAAGCTGTTCCATAAGAATCTGAGTAAGCCATGACATATCGTCACAAGATATCCACTCTCGCTTCATCAAAGCTGATTCATAATCGAGCAAAAAGGTAGAAGGTTTCTTGTAAAACAAATCAACAAAGGACATCTCTTTAAAACCAAAAAGATCACCAAAGAGCTTACAGCATTTGCTTAATGGCGAATACGTGAAGACATGCTGTTTAAGTAATTTACAGATTGTAAAGTGTTCTGAATGACAGTTCTGTCTCACCATAGTACGAGTTCATTGAATGATGTAAACGAATCTGTAGTCGTGTTTCCATGACGCCGGATAAAATTACAGTCAGGTACGTCATTTTAGGAAAACACGTGCGCAATTAAAACAATTCGTTTTTAGGGCTGGCCACTGGCAAAAGATGGTCGCATGCATGTAGCAGAACAAGGTTGAAAGTAAAGAAATTCTGAACTATTCACTATTTGTTAACTCATTCCACGTGCAAAAAGGAGAAACCACCCGTAAGGGGATTTGGTCTCTTTGGGACCAGAGCCAAATATCTTGGTTTTCGGTGCCGGTATGGAATACAGTCGTAACCGCATCGGCCATAAGGCAAGACAAATGACAGTCTAAGAGTTGAAACTTTCCAATCGTTTATTTTTCCTGCCGTTAAACAGCTAACGGTTAAACCCTTTGGGACGTTCTTAAAAATAGTGCGAGCGGACTGTTTCCATTCATAAGCCTTGTCAGGAAATTCTCCCTTACTGGGGGAAACTGTTGCGTGATTCGCTTAAACTATCTAATTTTGGTGACTTAAAGTAAAGTATACTTGCACTTTTCCAATTCAAATCATAGAACCCCTTCGTGGGGTGGGTCAAATCAGACTGGTTCGAAAGTGGTTAAATGCCCATACAGAGATGCCAACCTCTTGAGATTCATAAATCTCACTAGCCCCAATAAATTACCTGTTTTCAGAAGATTTCAGGTTGTCATTCGCTTAACCGCTTGAAATATCGCCAATGAATCGAAAGCGCGGCCGATACTTTTCATCCGTACTTAAGAGTTTTTGATTCACGATTGTTTGATAACGAACAGGATTTAATATATAGATTTAGCCAAGCCTAAAAGCGGAGCTCTTGTTAGTTCATTTTCCAGCCCCTCGTTATACTGAATAAAAACTGTGATTAAAGTCTTCAGCACTGGCTGTAGAAGAGTTTCTTCAATGGATTGAAAGACCAGTTCTGGGGCTGGGGAGGTGGGGAAGAATTTACGAAGTCTAGATCTGGGGACGATGTTCTCACAACTACACACATAGTAAAGTAAATGGTTTGAACCCAGGAGTATCAGTAGTTCGTGTAGTGTGATCGTCCGGGTGTGTGTAGTTCTGAAAAGAACTGTTGTTGGTGACTGACGTTTCGACTATCTGTGCGATAGTCATCTTCAGAGTCAAGTGAGGAGTAGTTGTCAGTCGATGATGTTATGAAGTCTGGTCTGTTGAGCGTGATTGGTCTGTTTAGCCGTGATGTGATTGGCTGGAAGACTCGTGTAGAGTTTGTTAACAGTCATTGGTCGGTTTCGATCCGTCTGTTGTTTGTCGGTCTGTTTGTCGGTTTGTTCACGTCGTTAATGAGTCGTTTGTAAGGTGCTGGTAATTGTTGACATCTGTTGAGAGGCGTCTGTTCTAAGTTAGTGAACCAGCTTTCCAGAGTCAGTCGTTGAAAATAGTTTGTACTGTACGTTAAGCATTTAGCAGAGTCCCAGTCGATTCTGTGATTAGTTTGTCGGTGATGTTCAGAAATGTGATTGTTTGCATCGCCATTTCTAGTTGCTCGTTTGTGTTCAGTTAGTCGCGTGTTAAGGTTTCTACCAGTCTCACCAATGTAGGAGGCCTGGCAGTCGGAGCATTCGATCTTATAAATCGCTCCCTGTCTGTTGTTGGGTTCGTCTTTGTCTTTAACGTTGGTCAGCAAATGTCGTAAAGTAGTAATAAACCTGTGAGCTACGCGAATGTTGTAAGGTTGTAGGATCCGCCCGATAGCCTCAGAAGTGCCTTTGATGTAGGGTATAGCAGCTGTAGTCGTGATAGATGTGGAGTCCCTGTTAGTTTCTGTAGTGTCGGTAACTCTGTGAGTGTTTCGTCTAATGAAGTCAGTGTTGTAGTTGTTTTTGTCAAAAACGCGGTCAAGGTACTTGTTTTCGTCAGATAAACTGTCCGGTGTGTTGCAAACAAGTTGCGCTCGTCTTGTCAATGTTTTGATAGTCGTAGCTTTGTGGGAAGTCGGGTTGTAGGATGATTCGTCAAGAAGTCTGTCGGTATGCGTCGGTTTTCTGTATATTGTTGTTCGTAGTTCGTTGTTGTTTCGGCTTACCAAACAGTCGAGAAAAGGAAGCTTGCCGTCTTCTTCGATCTCCCTGGTAAACTGAATGTCGGTGTTTTGTTCGTTAAGGTGATTGTGAAAAGCGTCAATTTCGTCTTTGTGTACGGCGGTAAATGTGTCGTCAACGTAGCGTAACCAAAGCGGTATGGTTTGTCGGCAAGTTGCAAGGGCGCGTTCCTCGATGTTTTGCATCACAATTTCTGCGACAACAACGGAGACCGGCGACCCCATAGCTGTTCCGTGCAACTGCTTGTAGTGTTTCCCGTTGTACTGAAAGTAAGTCGATGTAAGGCAGAGGTTAAGTAGGTCCATAATGTCTTCTGTCGGTAATGGTAGTGCATCAGTAGACTGTTGGATGGCGGTTTCAGTACACTGTAGAGCCAATTGAAGTGGAATACTGGTGAACAGTGATTTCACATCAAAAGACACAAGTTTGTAGTCGTCAGGTATCTGTACGTCTTTGATAGCGTCAATAAAGTTCTCAGTTGATTGTAGTTTACGTCTCGATTTGTCAGTCAGTGGTTGCAGTATCGTCGTAAGGTATTTCGACAGTTGGTACGTCGGGGACCCACAGAATGAGACTATAGGTCGCATAGGTATCCCAGGTTTGTGTAGTTTCGGTAGTCCGTAAAGTTAAGGTGGTTGTGGTACAGAGCACCTCAGCCGGTAGTAGCGTTGAGTGTCAAAGGCTTTAGTCTTTTTGAGCGTAAGTAGTTTGTTGTTGAGTTTGCGTTGTAGTGCTGGCGTCGGGTCACGTTTAAGTAATTCGTAAGTTTGTTTGTCGTTAACAAGTGCGTCAATTTTGTCATAGTAGTCAGTCTTGTCCATAACAACAGTAACACGTCCTTTGTCGGCTGGTAGTATAACAATGTTCTTGTCGTTTTTTAGTCGTTTCAGTGCTTGTTGTTCGTCTTTGGTTAAGTTGCTATCAGTTATAGAGGCTGATTGTATCGTGGAAGCAATTCTACTTCTGATGTTGTCCTTGGCAGGTTCTGATAAGTCTCGTTGACGAGAAAGAGCCGCCTCAACACTAGATACAATAGACTCGGTCGGTATACGTTTAGGCGTCACTGAGTGTTTCAGTCCGTAAGATAGTACTTGAGTCTCAGTCTTGTCTAAGGGACGGGAAGAGATGTTCCTGACCCAGTTGTCGTCGGTTCTTTGTCGTCTTTTGTCTTTGTTATGTTGAAGTCGCGTCAGTTTTTGTTGATGTTTGTCACGAGCTTGGTAACTCGTTTTGTCGGCTCCTCTGTCGGCTGTGACTGTGTCGAGTAAGGTAGTCGGTAACTGCTGTTTCAGTTTGTCAAGTAGTTGTTGTAATTTGTTATTGTAGTGGTTGAGTCTTCTGTGACAGTCGTTAATCCGCGCTTTGACCAGTCGTTAAAGACAAAGTTAAAGACAACGTTAAAGACAAAGACGAACCCAACAACAGACAGGGAGCGATTTATAAGATCGAATGCTCCGACTGCCAGGCCTCCTACATTGGTGAGACTGGTAGAAACCTTAACACGCGACTAACTGAACACAAACGAGCAACTAGAAATGGCGATGCAAACAATCACATTTCTGAACATCACCGACAAACTAATCACAGAATCGACTGGGACTCTGCTAAATGCTTAACGTACAGTACAAACTATTTTCAACGACTGACTCTGGAAAGCTGGTTCACTAACTTAGAACAGACGCCTCTCAACAGATGTCAACAATTACCAGCACCTTACAAACGACTCATTAACGACGTGAACAAACCGACAAACAGACCGACAAACAACAGACGGATCGAAACCGACCAATGACTGTTAACAAACTCTACACGAGTCTTCCAGCCAATCACATCACGGCTAAACAGACCAATCACGCTCAACAGACCAGACTTCATAACATCATCGACTGACAACTACTCCTCACTTGACTCTGAAGATGACTATCGCACAGATAGTCGAAACGTCAGTCACCAACAACAGTTCTTTTCAGAACTACACACACCCGGACGATCACACTACACGAACAACTACACACATGCTAGTCAGCGGTATCTTCAGACAGCTTACGACTTTCGTCGTTGTTCCTGATGTTGTGACCAGATTTTCGAAGATAGGGAGTGTTTTCTTCTTCAGATGAAGTGCATGCTGTCAGAATCAGTTGAAATTATATCCTATTGTGTGTGACTTATGATTTCGGTTTGGGAAAATGAGCCAAACTTGAAAGAAAAGACAGTAAACAACTTTACGTTAAGACATTTAAGACATTACTGGTGGATTGAGGTGTATACGCGCAGTGAGCACGGTAAGTCAGTAAAACAGTACGCCAGAATCGTATTGGCTTCTCTTATTTCTTCTCTTGAAGTTGCCAGGTATGATTGCTTACCCCACCGTTTTTCCCCAACGTTTCAACCTCCTCTGTCTAGCTTAGAAATCTAAAAAAAAAAAAGCAATTTTCAACTCGTGTTTGAACCGGTGTAATTTTTGAAAACTTTTTCGCTTTGGCTACTCTTGTTTCATGTTTCATGATTGTCCTTTGGCGGGAAATAAACGACGTCTTTTTGAGATTTTTTCTGTTATTTAATTCGATGACCTCTGCTGTAACAGCATGTAATGTGGGTGTCCTTTAAAAAACTTGAGCTGATTCCTGGATTTCATTTTTACATCACAAAAATCAATTCCAAACATCAATCGAGTTTTCTCTTAAGTTTAGTTGATGTTGTTATTGGCTATATTAAATAGTTTTTGGCACCAATTTTGGGGCTGAATTGACCCCGTTGTAGAGGCCAAATTGGACCATGTAAAGGGTGAATTTGAAAAATACAGGGGCCACTTTGAAATTTATAGAGGCCAAAACAGCCCCCGAAATTTCAGCCCTCTCACAAATGGCTCCTTTAAAAAGAGCCAATTCAGCTCCAATGTGGGCCACTTCAGAAGTAGAGGGCTCTTTCCTCTCCATGCTGATTTCCCCCCTTACATTCAAATAATGAAAATACACCACATACTTTATCTTTCAAACACTCATTTATTAGGTTCTAGATGTTGTTTATGTAAAAACCTTTTATGCTACCTGATTTTACAGTTATTAAGAATCTTAATTGTGGTATAAAACAGACAAACTTTTAAACATCATGTGAAAGAATATAACATACATACATATTTAACATTAATTCAACCATTTTCTAAAATATATCTCTTCCCTAAATCAGTATACTTCTTAACAGTGCAAGCATTGCAAGAAATTACACCCAAGAGACACTTGTGAGTAAAGCTTCCCTTTTCAATGACTTAGCAAATGTGGTAATGTAAAGCAGCTTATAATTAAGACTGATTTAAAGTACAGAAATTTATCAAAATAAGACAGAGGCAACAAATGGTCCAGTTCCTGCACAAGAATATAGATCTTGTTTGATTTGTGCATATGAAAAACAAAGAGCCTTAGAGCAGCAAAGAGTATTCTTCCAGTGGATGTGAGAATACATGCACTCATATTGCTACTTTAGATATTATCAAAATATAAACTATCAGCAAGTACTACCGCAGGCATTTGCCAAGTCATTGAAAATAGAGGAAACAGTGACAATAGTCTGCCTGTGCTCAATTTCAAGCAATGCTTGCTCTAAAAAAAGTCAAAATTGCCTTTGACCGATTGCAAGAAAATATAAATGAGCCAAGTAACCCAATGAGAGCATCAAGAATCTTTTCTTGTGAGAAGTGACAAATTACACTTCCCTCTGTTACTATATTCAGGTGATTGATGTATTGAAGATCTCCAACAATTTAAATTTGTGCTGGACATAATCTCTGATTGCTGAATCAACATCAGCTACTCTATGCAATAAAAACAAGTTTTACAACCACATTAAAATCAAGCCAAAGTGCAAAAAGTGCCTGTAGCCAGAAAAAAAAAAGAATATATATACACACTTAAGTTAAAGAATTAAAGAGGACGCATCAATTCTCTGTGACTGAGTTTTGTGCCTAAGCGCTTGTCAGACAGAAAAGTCCTGTCTGACAAGCACTTAGGTGCGAAATTCAGAGTCACAGAGAATTGATGTGTCCTCTTTAATTCTTTAAGTTATGTATACTTAGCTCTGCTACCACAGCATTGAGCACTTTATGCCAAGGTAGACTCTACCCCCACATTTACACATATATATATATATATATATATATATATATATATATATATATATATATATATATATAGTTTTTCTAAAACTATAAGCTCAAACACCAGAAATGGAAGTGGAAGTTTAGCTCAATGTGTGTAATTTATCTCCCATTCAAGACTTGAAAAACTAATGTATGACTCCCAAAATATCTGAAAAAAATCAGCTATTCTATGTCTTTGTGTACGGCGGTAAATGTGTCGTCAACGTAGCGTAACCAAAGCGGTATGGTTTGTCGGCAAGTTGCAAGGGCGCGTTCCTCGATGTTTTGCATCACAATTTCTGCGACAACAACGGAGACCGGCGACCCCATAGCTGTTCCGTGCAACTGCTTGTAGTGTTTCCCGTTGTACTGAAAGTAAGTCGATGTAAGGCAGAGGTTAAGTAGGTCCATAATGTCTTCTGTCGGTAATGGTAGTGCATCAGTAGACTGTTGGATGGCGGTTTCAGTACACTGTAGAGCCAATTGAAGTGGAATACTGGTGAACAGTGATTTCACATCAAAAGACACAAGTTTGTAGTCGTCAGGTATCTGTACGTCTTTGATAGCGTCAATAAAGTTCTCAGTTGATTGTAGTTTACGTCTCGATTTGTCAGTCAGTGGTTGCAGTATCGTCGTAAGGTATTTCGACAGTTGGTACGTCGGGGACCCACAGAATGAGACTATAGGTCGCATAGGTATCCCAGGTTTGTGTAGTTTCGGTAGTCCGTAAAGTTAAGGTGGTTGTGGTACAGAGCACCTCAGCCGGTAGTAGCGTTGAGTGTCAAAGGCTTTAGTCTTTTTGAGCGTAAGTAGTTTGTTGTTGAGTTTGCGTTGTAGTGCTGGCGTCGGGTCACGTTTAAGTAATTCGTAAGTTTGTTTGTCGTTAACAAGTGCGTCAATTTTGTCATAGTAGTCAGTCTTGTCCATAACAACAGTAACACGTCCTTTGTCGGCTGGTAGTATAACAATGTTCTTGTCGTTTTTTAGTCGTTTCAGTGCTTGTTGTTCGTCTTTGGTTAAGTTGCTATCAGTTATAGAGGCTGATTGTATCGTGGAAGCAATTCTACTTCTGATGTTGTCCTTGGCAGGTTCTGATAAGTCTCGTTGACGAGAAAGAGCCGCCTCAACACTAGATACAATAGACTCGGTCGGTATACGTTTAGGCGTCACTGAGTGTTTCAGTCCGTAAGATAGTACTTGAGTCTCAGTCTTGTCTAAGGGACGGGAAGAGATGTTCCTGACCCAGTTGTCGTCGGTTCTTTGTCGTCTTTTGTCTTTGTTATGTTGAAGTCGCGTCAGTTTTTGTTGATGTTTGTCACGAGCTTGGTAACTCGTTTTGTCGGCTCCTCTGTCGGCTGTGACTGTGTCGAGTAAGGTAGTCGGTAACTGCTGTTTCAGTTTGTCAAGTAGTTGTTGTAATTTGTTATTGTAGTGGTTGAGTCTTCTGTGACAGTCGTTAATCCGCGCTTTGACCAGTCGTTAAAGACAAAGTTAAAGACAACGTTAAAGACAAAGACGAACCCAACAACAGACAGGGAGCGATTTATAAGATCGAATGCTCCGACTGCCAGGCCTCCTACATTGGTGAGACTGGTAGAAACCTTAACACGCGACTAACTGAACACAAACGAGCAACTAGAAATGGCGATGCAAACAATCACATTTCTGAACATCACCGACAAACTAATCACAGAATCGACTGGGACTCTGCTAAATGCTTAACGTACAGTACAAACTATTTTCAACGACTGACTCTGGAAAGCTGGTTCACTAACTTAGAACAGACGCCTCTCAACAGATGTCAACAATTACCAGCACCTTACAAACGACTCATTAACGACGTGAACAAACCGACAAACAGACCGACAAACAACAGACGGATCGAAACCGACCAATGACTGTTAACAAACTCTACACGAGTCTTCCAGCCAATCACATCACGGCTAAACAGACCAATCACGCTCAACAGACCAGACTTCATAACATCATCGACTGACAACTACTCCTCACTTGACTCTGAAGATGACTATCGCACAGATAGTCGAAACGTCAGTCACCAACAACAGTTCTTTTCAGAACTACACACACCCGGACGATCACACTACACGAACAACTACACACATGCTAGTCAGCGGTATCTTCAGACAGCTTACGACTTTCGTCGTTGTTCCTGATGTTGTGACCAGATTTTCGAAGATAGGGAGTGTTTTCTTCTTCAGATGAAGTGCATGCTGTCAGAATCAGTTGAAATTATATCCTATTGTGTGTGACTTATGATTTCGGTTTGGGAAAATGAGCCAAACTTGAAAGAAAAGACAGTAAACAACTTTACGTTAAGACATTTAAGACATTACTGGTGGATTGAGGTGTATACGCGCAGTGAGCACGGTAAGTCAGTAAAACAGTACGCCAGAATCGTATTGGCTTCTCTTATTTCTTCTCTTGAAGTTGCCAGGTATGATTGCTTACCCCACCGTTTTTCCCCAACGTTTCAACCTCCTCTGTCTAGCTTAGAAATCTAAAAAAAAAAAAGCAATTTTCAACTCGTGTTTGAACCGGTGTAATTTTTGAAAACTTTTTCGCTTTGGCTACTCTTGTTTCATGTTTCATGATTGTCCTTTGGCGGGAAATAAACGACGTCTTTTTGAGATTTTTTCTGTTATTTAATTCGATGACCTCTGCTGTAACAGCATGTAATGTGGGTGTCCTTTAAAAAACTTGAGCTGATTCCTGGATTTCATTTTTACATCACAAAAATCAATTCCAAACATCAATCGAGTTTTCTCTTAAGTTTAGTTGATGTTGTTATTGGCTATATTAAATAGATTGAAAATTTTTAGATGGTATTTTCTTATGTTTGCAAATAATTGAATTTACTGGGAGATGGAGTTGTTACAACATGTTAACATGAAAGGCAACAATATATTATATTGATATGTAAAAAGTTTCCATCAGACTATCCACTGGCAAGTCTTTATGATATACTTCAACCCAACCATTTTCCTCAACATATAAACACTATTACAAAATAATTAATCAGGGAAATGGAGAACTTGTGGCATATACACCATGTTTGAAATGCCATGTCCATAGTAAGCTAACAGGATTGAGGAGGATGTATGTAGGAATAGGCCCTCTTGTCTGTATCAATAATTTGCTAATCACTCCTGTTGGCAATGTTTTGATGAGGTTGGGCTGTCAGGGCAAAGGAACTGAGGATTTTAGTAGGCAGTGACTTTTTTTCAAACCTGGAAACTATCTGGTCTCGAAGGCTATACTTGTGCCCAGTAACTCATTCTTATTCTGATAAACTAGTTTTAAGAAGGATACAATATTTTATAACAAAAATTTGATGCATAGTTTGTGCAAAAAACTTTAATTTGACTATACTTTTATAGCCAATACCAGTCCCTTCACACGGTAAAATTTTAGGAGGATCAGGGAAAAAATAATGTGCCATACATCTGCAAAATTCGACGTAATTATTTTAATTACAAGAACATTAAACGATACTAGGAGATCTAAAACTATTAAAAAGATAACAAATTTTGGTTGAAAAATTAGAATTCAGCACAGGTGGGATAAACAGAATTCTTAGAAAAAGAAATGTGTACTGATGAAAAAGCTTAGCAAACTTTTTTTACAACACCTGCCTGTACCTATATGGCATGTAGTAAAATCTTTTGAAGCAGTCATTATCCCAGTTTCATATATGGAAAACACATGCACGTGCAGATTTCCTGTAAACCTATAGTTTAAGCCTGTGATGACTTTGAAATTTTGATGCCCCCCTCAAAAGGAGAACATATAAATTTCATGTTTCTATATATTCAGTTTGGGTTGGTGAGGTAAAATTGAGTCAAACATTCAAGACGTAAAACGACAGGTTCAATAAATTTTTACAACTAATTTTTTAGATTAGTCTTCTTGGAACAATCACCTTTATGTAAAAATTAGACCACGTTTGTACTGATGATGCCCAACAGAACTATCTGTGGTAAGAGGACAGGCTTTCCTTTCTTCATTTAAAGAAATAATGTTATCATCTTTCCACAAGCTCAGTGGAAAGTGAGAGTGAATGAGACTGATAGTGACTATGTTATTTGAATAAATAACCAGAGCCAGGATAAAAAGTCAGACATGGTCTGCAAAACTCTCTTATTTTAATTTTTTAACCTATTAAGCTAAAGCTTTACATTCTTGCTTTGCGCTTATGTGGATGCCAATTATTGGTAATATAACCCTCATGTATCAAAATACAAAAAAAAACGTTCTCTTCATCTATGTGCCCTAAACATTACAGGGGAGGAGGCAGGTCAAATTAAAATTACTTAAAAAAAGAATATCCAAGCAGGTTACAGAAATGGTTCGCGAATTGTAAACTGTTAATCTGTTGACAAAATTTTCCTATATTATGGTGCAGATACAAATCTATCATTCATGATCGCCTATGAAATTCCAAGACTGAACCTCAACGAATTTAACAGAAAATATCCAGGAAGGTTACAGAAACAGACTCTCAAAAACTGCTCTAAAATTCGAAAACTGTAAACAACAATTATTTACGCTAAACACGTGCTTTCCAGCACGCTTGTGAGGTCAAATTGCCGGAACCCCGTTTAATTGCTTGATCACAGCTCGGACGCCTCTTGCAAAATGGGATGACTACCAATTTTAGAGATAAATTCTTCAGTTTCCAGGATAAGGAAAAAAATATCGTATCGCAAGCATGTCTATCCTAAAGCCTCGAGATGTTAAGCGAAGAGAAAGTGGCTCCATGTTTTGTGAGACAAACCATTTCCTGAAGTTCGAACGAATCGAGTAGAAAGCATGAAAACAAAGCGCTGAAAAGTACGACAGCCAAACAATTAAATTCACTCATTCTGCTGTAAAACCAACTCCATTTTACCCGTGAGTTTGTTTGCACCACACATTTGCGGTTCGTAATTTGATTCTCAGATGTTTGACGGGTTCTCAAATGACAATATTGTCAAAATCAAATTACCGCGTCAGACTTAACGTAAACATGGACATCGCTGACTCAATCTCAATCTATTTCAATTTTGGGAAAGGCCAATACTTCGTTCTTAAGGTAAAACAACACCTCTTCGGCAAAGCATGAATTTTTCAAATGAATAGAATGAATCCTGCGGTAATTAGCTGAAGAGAAAAAAATGTAGAAACTTGCGCTCGCCGTTCGCCTTCATTTGAAAACTTTCTGGGCAAAACAACATACGTCATAATATCCACAAAATACGTCACGCTAAGTGTTAGCGTAAGAGAAAACCCAGATAAGACACAACTTACCTCCTCTTCTTTCGCGGATCATTTGTAGTTCTCTTCTCTTTGTCGGTGACCTCTTTCAGTCTGTTTTCAGGAGCGACTTCGTATTTCCTTCTCGCGTTGTTCTTCGCTGGGTACTCGCCTTTTTACTTATGCTCTTTATTGTTCTCTTTCTTGTTCCTCTTGCCGTATTCTGCCTATTTTGGCGTCCTTTCTAACTTTCTTGCGCGATTTTCTGGACTCGCTTCGATCGCGCCATTACCTTCTCCCTCGCCCTTCCATTACGTAATGGCTAAGAGAGTGCCCGTGGTACAGTTGGCCGCGCATGCTAAAAGTAGCACCTTGTACGGTCGTACGATCTTACGGTCGTACAACCAAATTTTTTCGGCTTGATGGTTTACTACTTTTTCGTATAATTATGGGGCTACGCTGGAGCTCCGCTATAAAAATTCTGCTTACTACCTAATGATTCATACAGTATTAAAAGAGTAAAAACCCATTGTATCATGAAAGCTGTTTTTCTAGGATACCGTGTCTCACTTAGAGCTATAATGACGCACTTTACTCTTAAATTCGCCTGAAGAAACTGTTGATCAGAGATCTTGCAAAAGGCTGTTCCACAGCATAGCACCCCTAAAAGAAACACTCTCCTTCAAATAGCGGATCTGGGGTTGTGGAGCAGCCAATTTGTACGCAGAATTCCTTAGTTGATACGAAGTAATATCATTTCGGGATATAAAGGTTGTAGGTATTCAGGAGCCATGTTGTTCGCTAATCACTTCCAAAATAAACAATTACTGCACGCAAAAAAGCACCGTCACTACCTGGCATATAATGAAAACATTTATTCTCCTGGTTGATGTGAGTCTTATATTGCTGATTTCCTCCCAGGCAACTAATCAAAACACGAGAAATATCACTATTTACTTATGCGCTGTGTACTTATCCCTAATAAAGTTTTAAAAAAAGTCCACTGGTCTAATTTTAATTTCAGTTGATGAAGGAGCGCTGCCCTCGGCACTGGAAGGAACTAAATTTGCCTAGTAAATATCGGCAGAGGTTTTACTTCCACAACGCGGATAAATAACATTTAGATTTGATCAAACAGCACAAGTACTACCGTTGTCGTACAACCAGCCTCCACCTCTTTTCTGTGCACAATCAACAGGATCTCTATCCAGGTACCAAAAACGAGATTCTTGTGGACACCGAGAGAATTAATGGGAACAGTGGCATCTGTTTCAAAACAGAACAAAAGAAATCCGTATAATTCTAGGATCAGTATAACGCCTTTGTAGCTCTAACTTGTTGTTTTCCGCAAAAAAAAATAAAATAAAGTCAAAAGATAAGGTTAGTAAGAACTGAGTTCATTAAGTGGCACTAGGACCTAGCTCCCGACCGAGTAAGAAACAATCAGATGTTCAGATTTACCTCAGGACTACCCTGCTTGCATGCCCAAAAATTCAAGTATTAACCCGCGGCTTTTTATAGCTGATTGCATATGAGAAGTTTTGTAATGCATTGAAGATGTATATGTATAATCAATCTCATAACTGTTTTTTGAAAACCTCTTAATTTTATAGCCTCAAAATTGTGTGTACATGTACTTGCCATAAAACTGAGAATTTAGTTTGATTCTTGTTGATTTGAGATTTTCTTTGGGCAGAAAATATTGTTTCTTCTCACTTGCTTTACAGTGCTGACAGCATTTCAATGAACTTCTTAAAACATCCAAGTCCATAATTCTACTTCCATGAGGAAAGCAATTTTCCTTCTTTGTTTGTTTCTCGTTAAAATTCAAAACTTGTACGTTTTAATGGTAATTATATTATTAGGTTTTAACTGTAACCAAATTTTTGGAATTTTAAAATGAAATGTCAAAATATTCGGGTATAATCTTGTTGACAAAAGAATTTGCTATGAACTACTTGTGGTAAAAGCAAATTGAGAACAATTTCAGAGCAAAGAAAGTCTTGATGAAGCACTTGTCTTAAAACTTTCTTCTAAGCAATGTGATTTGGATTGAGGTATTCTTTCTAACACGATTTTTCAACAAACTGCACTGTAAAATTAAAAGAGTTGATTTGGCCCCAAAAATGGGGGTCCAGTTTGGCACTCGCTTAGGGTCAATTCAGCCCCATTGAAATGGGGCTGTTTTTGGCACCAATTTTGGGGCTGAATTGACCCCGTTGTAGAGGCCAAATTGGACCATGTAAAGGGTGAATTTGAAAAATACAGGGGCCACTTTGAAATTTATAG
The DNA here is from genome assembly GCF_964200805.1 of Pocillopora damicornis. Lineage (NCBI taxonomy): Eukaryota > Metazoa > Cnidaria > Anthozoa > Scleractinia > Pocilloporidae > Pocillopora > Pocillopora damicornis. The sequence continues at coordinate 8,365,108 of NC_142680.1, read as the reverse complement.
AGGCCAAAACAGCCCCCGAAATTTCAGCCCTCTCACAAATGGCTCCTTTAAAAAGAGCCAATTCAGCTCCAATGTGGGCCACTTCAGAAGTAGAGGGCTCTTTCCTCTCCATGCTGATTTCCCCCCTTACATTCAAATAATGAAAATACACCACATACTTTATCTTTCAAACACTCATTTATTAGGTTCTAGATGTTGTTTATGTAAAAACCTTTTATGCTACCTGATTTTACAGTTATTAAGAATCTTAATTGTGGTATAAAACAGACAAACTTTTAAACATCATGTGAAAGAATATAACATACATACATATTTAACATTAATTCAACCATTTTCTAAAATATATCTCTTCCCTAAATCAGTATACTTCTTAACAGTGCAAGCATTGCAAGAAATTACACCCAAGAGACACTTGTGAGTAAAGCTTCCCTTTTCAATGACTTAGCAAATGTGGTAATGTAAAGCAGCTTATAATTAAGACTGATTTAAAGTACAGAAATTTATCAAAATAAGACAGAGGCAACAAATGGTCCAGTTCCTGCACAAGAATATAGATCTTGTTTGATTTGTGCATATGAAAAACAAAGAGCCTTAGAGCAGCAAAGAGTATTCTTCCAGTGGATGTGAGAATACATGCACTCATATTGCTACTTTAGATATTATCAAAATATAAACTATCAGCAAGTACTACCGCAGGCATTTGCCAAGTCATTGAAAATAGAGGAAACAGTGACAATAGTCTGCCTGTGCTCAATTTCAAGCAATGCTTGCTCTAAAAAAAGTCAAAATTGCCTTTGACCGATTGCAAGAAAATATAAATGAGCCAAGTAACCCAATGAGAGCATCAAGAATCTTTTCTTGTGAGAAGTGACAAATTACACTTCCCTCTGTTACTATATTCAGGTGATTGATGTATTGAAGATCTCCAACAATTTAAATTTGTGCTGGACATAATCTCTGATTGCTGAATCAACATCAGCTACTCTATGCAATAAAAACAAGTTTTACAACCACATTAAAATCAAGCCAAAGTGCAAAAAGTGCCTGTAGCCAGAAAAAAAAAAGAATATATATACACACTTAAGTTAAAGAATTAAAGAGGACGCATCAATTCTCTGTGACTGAGTTTTGTGCCTAAGCGCTTGTCAGACAGAAAAGTCCTGTCTGACAAGCACTTAGGTGCGAAATTCAGAGTCACAGAGAATTGATGTGTCCTCTTTAATTCTTTAAGTTATGTATACTTAGCTCTGCTACCACAGCATTGAGCACTTTATGCCAAGGTAGACTCTACCCCCACATTTACACATATATATATATATATATATATATATATATATATATATATATATATATATATATATAGTTTTTCTAAAACTATAAGCTCAAACACCAGAAATGGAAGTGGAAGTTTAGCTCAATGTGTGTAATTTATCTCCCATTCAAGACTTGAAAAACTAATGTATGACTCCCAAAATATCTGAAAAAAATCAGCTATTCTATGTCCAATATTTATCTAATGGTTTGACAACAGGAATATTTTAAAAAATTGCAAAATCAAAAAAACTAAACAAAAAGGCAAATTAATACAACCCCAAAGTACTTGAACCTTTGTATCTGGACTTCATTGGCGAATGGGCTCAAAAATTTTAGCTGTTCATCTTAGTACCAAAGTAGCAGTTTTTTGGACTTGTACCTCCAAAATGGTCACAACTTCATTAAATGCATGTGATGACAAACACATAAGAACAAAGGTCATGAACTTAAAAGGTGAGTGATTATTTTGCAACTTTTTAGTTTAAGGCAAGAGATTCAGCACCACAAAATTCTCTCTCTTCACTGCAAGCAGAAGAGGTGAAGCAATAGATTTTTAGACCATACCAATCCATTCAGTTTCAAAGTCAACTTAGTCTAGTATCCTGTTAACTGTACAAGGATACTCTGCAATAATTTTTTTTTGCAATCCACTGTTGCTCAGAGTACTTTAGGCTGCTGATGAGATATCCCTTCTGGGTATCCAACTTTACTGAGGCAGAGAACTGTACAAAAAAACAAACAAATGAGCAAATTAATTTGTTGTTGGAGAACAGTAAATTTTTGCAACTACAAAGTTGCAAAATATTTGTAAGCAAACTGTGCATAAGAAGTAAAAACACAATAATGGTGATTATCCATGATGTTTTTTCACCAAACTGTATATGTACTTATCAAGAAAAGAAATCATACCTCTATGCACTTCAGTTTTAGTTCAGTATTCATGAATAAATAAGGATTGCTTGTAGACTTAAAAAACAAAACAAAGAAAAGTTTCTTACCCTCGATAGTAGTTGGAATTTTGAAAGCCATTCAGGAGGAACCTGTAGGTAAATATTTGTTTTCAAAAAAGTTAAACTGTCTGATAACATCCTATCAATTCACTAATTTTTTAATTTACCAGATTTAAAAATTGGGTTTACTTTGTTTTATGCATGGTGCAAGTAAATACATATCTAATATATTTCAATAAAAATAAAGCAAATCTCGCCATTTTTGTAGGTGCAATCCCCGAGATTTGTCATCTTTAACTGACCAACGGGCACCTTGTGTGTTTTCCTTTAGGATATAATCGAAAGAAAGTAATCGATAATGTACTCTTCACCATCCTGCTAAATTTAATATACAAGAACTTACTTAGACAGTGCTCAGTTCTGTCGCCTCGTCCGTAAAACAGAGATCCTTGGGCGATTTACCCTTTTCTTTCGGTGCCAGTGTCACCTCTACATTTTCATAATCGTTGATGTTATCTGAATCATCAATCGACGTTTGAACCGTCGTACTCGAAGGACTTGATTCTGCACGCTGAAAGAGTGAGAGCCAAAAAATCAGCGTAAGTGGATGCAAACAAAGACATAGACATAAGTGGATGCAAACAAAGACATAGACATAAAAATATCAGTTCATCTTTTCAAGAAAAAGATTAAGAATTCAGAGTGAGAGATCCTAAAATCAGAGAACTTTGAAATAATTTAAATCCATCTTGTGAAAATGCAGTATTCGAACTGTAACCGTCTCTATCTCTCGGCGCCAAAATCTGATCACGTGACTTTAGTTGCGAAACCGCTGAGACTCAACAAGACTCGGGAGAAGAGGCGAACCATTCATGCGTCAAATTCTCTGATGGGAAAATTAATTATCGTACCGACGAAGAACTCGTGTCATCTCTAGGTTCAGCGTTCATTGCAATCAATTTCTTGAGCTTTAGACGCTCTTTTATAATAGGGATGTAGTGCCTTGGTAGGTCTGCATCTTGGGCGATGGCAAGGAGATCTTGGCCATCGCAACCTTCTTTTTCTGCAAGATAAGATACGAACAAAGATCAATGGATCGGTCAAGTTTGTGAATGTAAAGTTGCGGTAAAATACGTTGTTAAGAAATTTCTTTTGCCTACCTTTCCTTTCTTAAGTCTCATTCCATGCGACTGTAGCCAAGAAACAGCCTCTTCAGTGACGAATTCGCTGCTATAATTCATAATTGTTTCCGACGCACGTGGTCTAGGTTCGACTAATGCCATCACAGGCAGCTCACGCTCACGTCTCGAGAAAAAGCCAACGATTAATTCGTTGTGTGACTCGGTGTTCAGTTACGAGAGGAACCGTTGAAAATTTGAACACTTTATAAGGAATAGTATAGGGAACGAAATATGGTCGAAAAAAGAAAATTATTTTTATATTTTCTTTTTTTTTCAAAAATTGCACCTCGTTGGGGCCAAATTGGTCAATCCTACTTGGCTCTTGGAAGGGCCAAATTGAGAAAAAGTTCCAAAGTAGAATTCATAGGGGCCAATTCAGATTTTGGAGGGGTCGAAATGGTACCTGTCCCGCCCGTTTTGGCTCAACTAGTCCAAAACGAACCTTGATGGGCCAAACTGGCCCTCGAGAAATTGGGGCCAATTTGGCTTTTGGGGTCAATTTGGCTCTTTTCATTTTACAGTGTGCTAACGTGTGTCCGTCACATTCTTCGAAGGTGACCCAGAAAGGTTAGGCTTTTCATTCTAATTCATTCGTATTCAGCAAGTTTGACTGCAGATAAGACCAGATAACACTTAGTATACACGCTTCTTTGAAGGCTCAATGCTATAACATAGAAAATAATAACGGCTTCAATCAAAATGAGAGCAAATGCCGTGATCGAAATACGGATAAATTGCCATAGAGCGGAAACACTCGTAATAAACTTCACAAAACCAAATTTGACAGACAGGAAACGAAAAGGGTTTTTTTTTTCCCCTAGGTATTCCGATGTTCTAGTTACCAGCATTGAGAAGAAGGTAAGGAAAATGTTTTAACGAACCTCTTTTTTTCTGCGTCTACTCTGCCGGCCCAAATTAGAATATGTTAATAATAATAATTTATTTTACTTTTTCAAAGCGAACAATTGAATGAGGAGTTGCGAGGTTTCTTTCTAAACAGTTCAAAGATGAATGTGTAAATCACGCAATCGACAAAGAACTGTTAAGGAAAGGTCAAGAAATGTCGTTTACGGAAATAACTTCATTATTGATGGTTTTAACATTTGTAGGCACCATATATGTGAAAGTTAGTTCAAGAATTGACGAATGAATTGATGAAAATGTGAATTGAACTGAGGTATTAATTTTTCTATGATCCTGAAGGAAGCTACGAAGTTGTTTAGTTGTCCTATTCATTAAACCTTAAGTCAGTTTTTAGCGAGCCATCTTAAATGAAGATAACACCACTCTTGAGGATTATAGCGATTAAGTGAAAGATATCTTCGGATGAGTGAGTAAGTTCATCAAATACTTTGGCACACTTTCTTAACGGTATTTATTGTATATGAATTGATCGGTTAATGATATGATTGCTTGGCCCTCTAACTGCAATTCTAGTATATTGCACCCTAAACTCTAATTTGCCATAGTATGACATACTAAGTCACAAGATATGCGCTTTCGTTTTATCAAAGCTACTAGTCAAATTAAGAGGATTAAGGTTCTTTTTTAAACAACTCAAAGGACGACAACTCTCTACAATCAAAACACAAGATCCTCAAAGAGTTCAAGGTATCCGCTCGGTGGTGGATACCTTGGTAATTCAATTGTAAATCATTTCAATCGACAGTTGTATTCTAGAATTTTGCGAATTGAATAAATCGGTTAAAAAATCGGTGGCCTTGTTTTTATTTTATTTTATTTTTTTTTCGTTCGTTTGCTTTGTTTTGTTTTTTTGCGGGAGTGAATGAAATAGACCACCAGTTCTGTGTCCGATTTGGCAATCTAATCAAATTACTGATCCTAAATTCTCTCTCATTAACGGAAAAAAAAAATTGGAGACTGGTTCAGATGTGAGTTCACGCTAATCACAACTACGTTAGAGTTTTATATTCTTGAAAAAGTCGTGCCACAACAGAAAGAAATGCCAGTTACCTTCGATATCTCGAGATCACAGGAAAAAATTTCCCTTACCTAAGACTTTTAGCTACAAAAGCTCATTTATCAAATGTGTTTGCCGTTCGAGCAGCCATAATATCGGTTTCCTCCATTTCCCTACCACACAACATAAACATTTGTAGAACATTTGCAGAACGCTAATGGATATGCCTGAAGTTTTAAGCGTCGAAACGAACACTTGTCTTGTAATTCATACACTCGGAGCAAGGGATTCAGTTCAGGATTTTAAAATGAAGTAGGCCTTCGATCACTTCCTTCGCTGAGTTCCACAAAACTAAACACCTGATCACTTTCCCAACTTGCAGAACGTATTCGTTTGTCGATGAGTCTTTTTTTATTGTTTTTATTGTTGTTGTTTTTCTGTTGCTGTTATTGTTTTTGTTTTGTTTTTTTTTTTTATGTACCCTTGAACGTTTCTTGGAATCGAAATAGTTGTTTTTCGTGTAAACTTTCAGAAGCCACTGGGTTAATTACTTGGAGTTGAGTTTTTATTCAACTTTTATCGCAAAGCAATGCAAAATTCATATGATTATTTTTCCACTTTGATGGTCGCAAGTGGCATTGACCTCTAACCCTTTTAATTTGAAAAATTGAAAGGATTAGAGGTCAGTAATAGTTGCGAAACAATAGAGCAAAATAATCATTACGCTCACACAACAATATCGAGAATTAGAGAATTTAATGCAACAGTTATTCTATTCGTGATTGATCAACATGAGATCGTAAATAGCCACCTTTGGGGAATAATTGTCAACTCTCACACTTGGCTGATTAGTAATTACATGAACTTTCATTATGCCCCTGATCGGGGTACAATTATTGAATGCGATCAATTTACAGGTTTGCACGTGATTAGAGCGTAGCTGTAGCCAGTGATGCGATAGCCGCATGATAATTTTGAAACGCTCTTACCTGAACTTTCTGGCGATTCCAGATAAAAATAATTTGTTTCATGCTCACTATTTATCCTTGGAAACCTAGTAAAACAGCTTGTGGCCAAAGAGTAGCTCTTGTTTACTTCTTTCGAAGGCGAAATCGAAAACTGGTGGAAGAGAAGGACTCCGAAAATACGGTTCTTCAAAGGTACATCTGCTGTGTGTAAAAAGGAATAAAGTTGTACTTTTGTTAAAGCTTTATTATGTGAATGAAAGTGATCCTCGCAGTAATGTGCACTACTTAGGCAGTAGTGAAAATAAGGCCTGAAAAAAATTCAGGCCTGTTCGGGATTTGAAGCCATGACCCCTGCGATACACCGGTACATACACGCATACATACATACACCGGTGATACACCTGCACCGGTATCGCAGAGGTCATGGGTTCAAATCCCGTACAGGCCTGAATTTTTTTCAGGCCTTATTTTCACTACTGCTTAAGTAGTGCACATTACTGCGAGGATCACTTTCATTCACCTCTTTATCCGCAGTTCAAATATATAACTTTCATATATTCTTAACCATTTAAAGCTTTATTACCTAGCTAAAACCTTCACTTTGTAATTTCCTTCTGATAAGAACTCAAAGAACTTATCATATTCAAGCGTGTGGAGAAAAAAATACCACTATTCGCTTTTACGCTTTTCGTTTGGTTCAACAAATTCTCTTACTCCCCTGGAACCTTTCTCGATTTTAAAGAAAAATACTCAATTAACAATCGGTTCATACGTCAGCGTGCGTTCATCGAGATATGAAGCACTTGCGAAGTTTGGAGAGCACGAAAGATACGAAAGGGTTGCTCTTCAAATTTCCCAAGCGCTTCATATCTCAATGAACGTGCAGCTGACGTAAGAATCAATTGTTTTATAACATTTTCAATCCGGTGGAAAAGTTTTTTCTCGAGTGATTTGTTTGTTGACGTCATGAGCGTGCACAATAGGAATACGAAGCGCGCTCACGCTATTGAATTTGATTAGACAGATTTACTAGCTATGCTATAAATATTTTTAGTCCACTTTTAACATGCGTTTGGCCACAATTCAACTGACCTTTTGAATATAAGTATCATGTCTTTGTTTCAAGTGCTAAATTCTATTTACAATGGAATCTATAGTTATACATTTTTTTACATATGTCGATAAGAATAAAATTTTAAATATAAACATATTACTAATGTGTTTGCTCAAGAAAAAAAAGACAAAATGTTTTTTTTAAACTGTTCACTTTGATTCACATAGGTCAGATTTATCTACACTAAAATATAGCAATAAAGAATTAAAGGCTGATATTGAGAAATGTAAAAATTGGTGATCAAAAGAGTTAGGAGATGGCTCCTTCGATAACATATACGTCAATATCATTGAAGATATCTTTTCTTGACCGCAAAAAGCTACTTTTGAGTAAATTGCACCCCAAAACGGACTGCTGACACCTTAACCATCCTTTAGCTCTGGTCACTGCGCACTTTTGATGGACTTATATGATTGGCTTAAATAAAATACTAGAAAATATGTACTTGGCTTCACACTTAATTTCACAAAGACCATACGATATGATACAGAAGATTATTTTTCGATTATTTATCATTATTGCAATTATTATTATTACCATATTTTGATCATACCGTGTGATCGTTGCCGGTGAACTTTAGCCATGTGAAGTCAATTCAGAACTTCTAGTATTCCAGTCACATACTTCTTGAAACAGTTTTTGACAGAGACCGGCGAAGTTCTATGACAACATTTATGGGCCAATACTAGCAAATCCGTAACTTGTAGAAGCGTTATACCAGAAGGAATACATCAACTACCAGTCATTATAGGGGAGCTCGGAGCGCACAGCGTAGCCCCATAACTTTAGGAAATAGTAGCAACCCATCAAGCCGAAAAATTTTAACGTGCAACCATAAGACCGACCGTACAAGGTACTACTTTTAGTATGCGCGGCCAACTGCATTGAGAGCACTATCTTAGCCATTACGTAATGAAAGGGCGAGGGAGAAGGTAATACGCAGGCGGGATTGCGTGGGTAACTTGGATACTTGGATTAGTGTGTTCAGGAGACAGTGGTAGATGCCCATAGTCGAGGGCCAAGCTTTGCGGCTGCGTACCGCGAGCACACGGTCAGGCATTACACGAGGGCTTCACGCGGGCCAGTGGATGTGAAGCAAATAATTTGCAACCCGCAATTTGAGCGGGAAATCAAACTATTGAGGTTGTAGTTGAACATTAATTCCTAGGTTTTTGCAATTTCTAATCAAGTTGCGAAGCAACAGTACCGGCATAGCTAAAGCTTTGTCAACTGGAGCAACTTTTTCAAGTTCTAGGAGAAGGGGTTCGAGTGAAAATAGGCTGGAAAGAAAGAGACAGTGCGACCAAAGAAAGCAAGAAGTAAAGGGCCTTGAGTCGAAAAAAACGCGCAAGAAAGGGAGAAAGGACGCTAAAATAGGCAGAATATGGCGAGAGGGACGCGAAAAAGAACAATAAAAGGCATAAGTAAAAAGGCGAATATCTAGCGTATAGCAACATGAGAGGGAAATACGAAGAGCTCTAGAAAACAGACTCAAAAGAGGTCACCAACCGAGAGAAAGCGAACTACAAAGAATTCGAGAAAGAAGGGGGGATAGGTCGAGTCTTATCTGGGTTTTTTTCTTACGCTAATTCCATGAAAAATTTAAACCTTTCTTACCAATTGTGGTTTGATATTAGCTTCAGTTTATAATTCAAATCACGTTTTAGTAAGACAATGACTTTAGCATTCTTCGTTTTAAAACGCACGCGCCGGTTCATCTGTCGAATTACATTTCATAATGTTCGTATTCTTCAACTTATTTCTTGCCGTATAGCTTGGATTGATTAATATATTCGTGGTGTTAAGGGAAAAGAAGTAATCTTACGGATTATGTTTTGCCTAGAAAGTTTTCAAATGATAGCGAACGGTGTCAGCAAGTTTCTATTATTCTCTCTTCAGTTAACTATCGCAAGGCTTACGTCATTCATTTAAAAAAATCGTGTTTTGTCGAAGATGTGTTGTTTTACCCTAAGAACGAAGTAATAGCCTTTACTAAACTTAAAATAAAATGAGATCGAGTCAGCGATGTCCATGTTAACATTAAGTCTGACGCGGTAATTTGACTTTGAAAATATCGTCATGTGAGAACCCGTCAAACATTTGGAAATTGAATTACGGACCGCAACTGTGTGGTGCGAACAAACCTACAGGTGTGATGAAGTTAGTCCTTGTGCGGAAGGAATGAATTTCACTGTTTGGTCATGGTAGTTTTCAGCGCCCTGTTGTCATGTTTTCATGCTTTTCCTTCGAACGTCAGGAGATTTCTTTAGACTGTAATGATGAAATATGCTTATGCTTTCAAATGTGAAAAAAAATGTGACGAGAATCTAATCTTATGAACACTTACGATGAAAAATCTTTTGCTGGTAGCTTATGTCTTTAATGCTTAAATTTTCATAAGAAATGCCTTTCTTTGAAAGCGGAGGTACAGAAGTTTTCAAAGCTGTTCAAAATAAGCTGTTTGCAAGTACTGAAGAGCAAATGGACAGTCATACCTTAATGCTTGACATGCTTCACTCATGCACGTCAGTTGTGTGTACCTACCGTTGTAGAGTTTTCTTAAAAAATACTTTTGTATGGCTGTTGTTCTTTGATGATCTTTGTAGGAAAAAAAAAGCTACAAAGGGCACTGAACTTCAATTTTTAAACAAATTTTTTTTTTAATTTTTAATTTTTTTTTTATTTTTTTTTTATGTACAAAAGGCACCCTCCGAAGTGGAAGAGTGGAAGATAATAAAATAATGTTTACTAGGCACTTGCAATTACCACAATCATATATTCAAGCAATACTGAACATAGATAAAACTGATTGCATGATTTCTTTAATAACTATGCACATTTTAAATGCTCGTTGCATTTGTTGGCAACAACAATTAAGATTGTTTGAAAGGCAAACAAAAAAATTGGAAACTTAAGCCCTTAGTAAATACTCCTTGGCTTGCAATTCTCATGATTACAGTTTGCTGAGGTAATTGAATTGTCAGTCCCAACAGGAGCGAATAACAAATAAATGACACAAATAGGCTAGCCTATTCCCACATACACCCTCTCAATCCTGTTGGCTGTTTTTGGACATGGTGTTCCAGACATGTTGTATAGGCTACAAATTGTCTATTTCCCTGACTATTATTTTGTGTTGGTGTTTACAAATTGTGGAAAATGGTTGGGTTGAAATATAATTCAGACTTGCCAGCAGATAAAATGAAAAAAAAATTCCAATATCAATAAAATTCGTCGCTGTGTTTCATGTTAACATGTTGCAACAACTCCACCTTCAAGTAAATTAATTTATTTGCAAACATTAGAAAATATCAACTAAAACTTTTTAACCTCAGTAACATAGTCAATAAAAACATCAACTCAACTTTTAACTATAGAGAAAAATTGACTGTTGTTTGGAATTGATTTCTGTGAAGTGCAAATGCAATCCAGGTATTATCTCTAGATTTCTATCAATATCTTATGGTTGAATCCTAAGTCTCTCTTCGTCATCTAGTTTAATTATGATATTCGAGTTCTATTGTCTTCCTTTAAATCAAACTTTCGCAGCGCAAAAAAAACATGTTATGCGAATTTCATATTTCGTTACTTAGAGTTGCTAATACTATGGACAGTTGCCTTAAAGACACTTAAATTATATGCAGCACAGGTTACAGAATTAAATAACAGAAAAATCTCAAAAAGACGCCTTGTATTTCCAACCAGAGGACAATCATGAAACGAGGATAACCAAGAGGGAAAAAAATTAAAAGAAAACAATAGGTCTAAACACGAGTTGAAAATGACTTTTCTTTTAAAGTTTTTACGCTTATCAGAGGAGGTTGAAACGTTAGGGAAAAACGGTGGGGCAAGCAGGCATACCAAGAAACTTCAAGGGAGCCCATACGATTATGGCATATTTTTTTACTGACTCCCTGTTGTCACGTGTATAGTCCTCAATCGACCGGTGATGTCTTAACACAAAGTAGCTTACCGTCTTCTCTTTCAATTTTGGTTCATTACTCTAAACCAAAATTATAAGTCACGCTCAATAGAATATAATTTCAACGGATGCTGACATCACACACTTCCATATGAAAAGGAAAGCCTTCCCTATCTTCAAAAATCTGCTCTAAACATCAGGAACGATAACGAAGGTTCTCGGTTGCTTGAGAATACAGCTAGGCACACTAGGCTCCAGACCCCATCAGTTCTCCTCCCCCCCTCCCTCCTTCCCCCTCCCTTCAACCCCCAAACTGATCCCTACATTCCTTTAAAGAAACTCTTCGACATCCAGTGCTGAAGAGTTATATTACAGTTTTTATTGTAGTAAATGGCTCGGTTGCTTGAGAATACAGCTAGGCACACTAGGCTCCAGACCCCATCAGTTCTCCTCCCCCCCTCCCTCCTTCCCCCTCCCTTCAACCCCCAAACTGATCCCTACATTCCTTTAAAGAAACTCTTCGACATCCAGTGCTGAAGAGTTATATTACAGTTTTTATTGTAGTAAAGGGCTGGAAAATATACTAACGAGAGCTCCAATTTTAGGCTTGGCTATATCTTATTATATATATTATATTTTATTTCACATGATATGCACGGAATTACCGCTCGTTCACCGAGGCCACAGTGGGTTAGCGGATTAGTGGATTAGCACTATAACAAGTAATATTTTTTTAGCAATTCACTCCACGAACTCAATTGACTTATAAGTTTTACGCATCAAAAGAAAACGGCAAGTTCTTCTTTCATTTTATAAGTCTCCATGTCTTAAACACTCTTTTTGGTCCAACAAATACTCAGACTTTCCTGCAAATTTATAAAGCTGAAGGGGTAATAGATAGAATAGTTTTAATGAAATCTCGACGCATTTCACCACAATCATAAAAATGAAATTTTTAAAGACGCATTAGAAGTTATTTCGGGTACAATGGGCCCTAATAAGAATGACTGACACCCTAACCTTCATTCATGATGGGCTTTATGATGGACTTGACTTAAATTCAAAACAAAATATCAGAAATCTTTCGCTATCAGAAGAAGATACAAGCGCTAACAAAATATATTTTGCCTGTTTGCAGCATATCAATTTGAAACCAGAAAACTATTCGTTACTGAAAAACAGAAAAGTATAAATCACTGTGGTAAAACTTTTAAAGTTCAGAATCCGAAAATAACATTTATAACATAGCGCGCGTGCTTGACCTATATAAGTCCTGTTGAGCCGCTATGAACAAAATCTTTATTTGTGCACGCCCGTGCACAAATAAGATGACGTGAGCATTTTTTTTTTTTAACCTGGCTTCAGAGTTTCCGTCCTGTTAAGCTGCAGTGTAGTTTTCCTTCTCTTTGAAATATGGAAGAAACCAGCGAAGAACTGCCCAATTTTTCTATCGACATTGACCTTTTAGGTCTTGATCCAACAAGCAACAAAAATAAAACCGAAAAAAAAACTCCCAAGTTGCACGTCTCGCAAATTTGTCGGAAGACCAGATGCAGCAAATTTTGGCCGAAAGACATTCACTGGGAACCAAAAAAGGTCACCAATCGGTCAATAACAACATTTAAAGGTAAAATTTCCGTTTTTGTTGTTGTTTTTTAAATTTGTTCCACCTAGAGAATAAAGTACACAGTTGTTAATTGGGAATTTACCAAAACCAAAAACAATCAAGGCCGCAAAAAATCTAAATGCGACAAATATTTTGTCAACGAAACAACAAATTAGTCACGCTTTGTCTCAAAATTAAATGTTATTATCTCTTTTCTCTTGGAATTTAGCTTGGTGCAAGGAGAAAAAATCCAGATACAGCTGAAACATAAGTCGCCGGGCCAACTAATCGCACGACACGTCAGTCGGTACTTTCTTCTTAACAGGTTCGGCATTCTTAATCGCTTATTTCTATACAGATCAATACTACCAAACTATTTCGTTTAAAGCATGCCTACTTCCGTTTACGTGTGGTCGTGCTCTATGACAATTTCTCAACATAATAATGACTACTTCATTTGCTCTGATATTAATTGAAGCTGTTATCATTGTCTGTGTTATGGCATCCTTTCAAGTATCGCGTGTACAACAGATATTTCTTGTATGATATTGTAGGAACAACAAGTCTCCATAAGAACGCAATTAGAATAATTTGTTAGGAAGGAACTGGCTAACGAGCACACCATGCTCGGTGAAAGGCACCAATACTCTGGAAAAAATTTTTTTTTTTTTAATTACTCGGTTCTTTGGATCCAACACAAAATTCCACCAACATTCAAGTTTATTTCAATGTGTGTAACTGTTGTTAATCTCTAAGGTTCTCACACTCTAATTCTCACTGAATTCTTCTTCTTCAACTACAAAAGTTTGACTCTACTCTTCTGCATTATGTCTTCATTTTCCTAGTCTGCTTTCCTCTCTCTTCTCTCCACTTTCCTAAGTAAGCTACAAAGAAAAAGCTTTAATAGTCACTACTGACAGATGTAGGTGGGCATGCCAGCGAGCTGACCTTAGGAGATTGAACTTTTTTTTTGTTGTAATACTAAACCAAACAATTTCACGAGACTTTCGAAATGAACAACGAAGTATTTCATCATAATGTTGTCGTTCAACCGAGTCAACCTCTGATTGTGTCAGCCAAAACATGAATTTCCGAGTGGGTCCAAAGCAAGGTCAATAAACAATATAAGCACGCCCACCTAAAGAAGTTAGACGAGGCTGTCACAAGTCGGAAATTCATCCCGTTAGCTTAAGCCTAAATAGCATCGGAATTCGAGTTGATAAGTTAAATACACTCTAAATATATGCGGAAGATCAAATCATTTAACAAATCATTAAATCATTTCTAGCTTCTTGAGTGCTCTCCAAACTTTCCAAGTGCTTCATATCTCGATGAACGCACACCGGACGTTTGAACCAACTGTTTTATAACATTTTCAACCCGATGAAATTTTTTTTTTCCTCGAGGGATTTGTTGACGTCATGAGCTTGCACAATAGGAATACGAAGCACGCTCACGCAATTGAATTTGATTAGACAAATTTACTAGCTATGTTATAAACTAAACTGATTAACTAAACGACGAACTAATTATCAACTGGCAGAATAATTCATAAAAAATTTATTTGAATAGCATGCCAGATTTTTGTTTCGTATCGCCACCAAAGTTATAGACAGACACACGTCAGCAATTTTTCTGCATTATACTATTATATTGAACACTTCAATCCAAATCACATCGCAGTAATCATTACACAATACGCCGCGGCGACTTTTGCGGTCTAAAATGCGGATTTAAATGGAATAAATACCTTGCGGTAAGAATTTTTTTGCCAAAGTTTTAATAAAAAAGGTTTCCCAAAAATTATGTTGATTTTGTAGATAATGAAAAAAATGCGCAAGCGTAGGTATCCTTTATGATGATGTTCAGAGCTCCGTCCGCATTATCTGACGATAATTTCAAGTTATTCACCAAGTAAAACTACTTTCCCTACTTTCGTGATGTTCCTAATTCAACAAAAGACTTATATAATAAAGACCTTTGCTTAAGAACTCAAGTGGCTTATCACCTTTATGAGCGCCAAGAAAAACTACCAGTTCTCCTTTTTTTTCGTTTTTGCCCGGTATCTGCTGCAAATGGATTTCTGTAGTAGGAAATATTCACGCGAAAACCATTTGCGATCAAAACAAAAAATGTTCAAATAGTCTTTGGATGCATTTTTTCATGCGTTTGGCCACAATCCAGACGACCTTTTGAACGGTCAGCCGAAATCTACACCGTTCTTTAATGTCATTGAATAACGGATCTCACTAAAAGTACCATAAATTTTGCATTTGATCATGAGAAGTTTAAATACTCAAGGCTTGAAAACAGAGGATTTTTTTGCTTTTTCTGTTTTGACTTTTGATGGGTTATTTGTTTTTCTCTTCAGCCACTTCACCGCTGGGTAAATGTATGATTATTTTCGCTTTCCAAATCGGAAGACTGCGTTTGATTAAACATCAGCTAATAATGAACATGTCCAAACTTCCAGACAAAGAAGACATCGACATTTTATAGTCTGATAAAATAATAAAACTAAAAAACTTATGCATTCAAATTTAAAGGTAGCATTTGAAGTCAGCCTCAGCTCTGAAGGAGAAATGGATGTTAATTATGTGAATAATAAATATACCTGATATTTTTTTGGTTCAACAATGCTGCATAAGACAAATATATCTTGGTAGCTTGCATCAGTATCGTATCAGAAGGAATGTATTTATAAGTAAACAGTGTATTTCCGATAAACATGCACACAAATCCGCCAGGCATTTTCCCTCAGGTAATAAAATAATGTGAAATTTAATGTGCGCAACATATCTCTGGATCCATCGATCGATTGATTGATTGATTGAGTGGGTGAGTGAGTGAGTGAGTAATTAATGATGTGACCGCTTGGCCGTCTGATTATCATTGAAGTCAAACTCATTTTATACTCTACTCCGTAATAATCTGAGTAAGCCATGACATATCGTCACAAGATATCCACTCTCGCTTTATCAAAGCTGATTTATAATCGAATGACAAAGTGTAAGCCTTTTTAAAGAGAAATTAACGAAGGACATCTCACTGAAATCAAATAGGTCCTCAAAGAGCTTACAGCGTCTTCTTAATGGCGGATACGTGAAGATATGCTTTTTAGGTGATTTGCAGATTGTAAATCGTTCTAAATAACAGTTTTATGTCACTATTGGGTGGCTTAATTGAATAATGTAAATGAATCCGTCGTCGAGTTTTCACGATACCGGATAAAGTCAGGTAAGTCATCTAAGGAGAGCACGCGCGCAACTGAAACAATTCATTATCAGGGTGGTAAATGCAAAAGATGATCGCATGTAACAGAACAAGGTTGAAAGTAAGGAAATTCTAAAACTGTTCACTGCCTGTAAACTCATTCTAACTGCAAAAGCTAAAAACCCCCCATCAGCGGGATTGGTCACATAGGAACCTAAGCCATAAAATAAATAAATAAAGGAATAAGAATAAAAAATGAAGATAAAAATAAATCATTTGTTGCTTTTCATAATTGGATCGGTTAACAGCCAGCCACGGTGGCTGTGTTTTCACATCTCCATCATAATGGTAATTAGAGAGGAGCACGAATGCAAATAAATAAATTTTTAGTTATTTAGCGGAAGATACATGCGTTATTCGCATATGGCAGAACACTCTGCACCTCCTAGCTTGAATGGAAAGATATTCTTCTCGAAACAATCGCTGGTGGAAAAATTTAAGAAGAAAAGCCTCTGAGATCGTGTAACATATAAGGCCTTGCCTGGACAAATGCGCAATAAAGAACTTCATTGGTGTTTACTTAGCCTAATCATACTCTAGAAGGGTTGGAAGAATTTGATAAGTTATGAACACCCGAGACGCAGTTCACTGGAGTTCCCACCAAGATAGCGTCCAGCTCACGATCATCGGGGCAGAAATAGCGATGAAGTAATGTTTTCTTTTCTTTGTCGTCGGGCTCAGGGGGATTATGATTGCCAAACATAAAATAAAACTTTGCATTTTTTCCTATTGCCTTAATGTTTTTACTTGAAATTTTTTTGGCGAGGGTTGTGAAAGATCTCAGATCAAAACCGTCACCTGCACTCTCTTAGGTTTCTCACAATAAGAATTTTAAGAGATATCTTGTGACGGTCATTCATAAAATTAGATTATTACAAGTAGTGATGTCTCTGACAGTAAGGGAAGTATTATGCTGAGACAAGAGATTATTGGCAGAGAAAAAAGGTCCATCTAACCGTCAGGTAATAAGAAACACAAAAGGGCAAAGTCCTATCAGTTTATAAAGCTTGCCGCCACAATTTCTGTATAGTTTCTCATTGTCTTTGTGGTCGCATATGCGTGCTGCATACATCCAAAGAGTTACGCCCAAATCATTACGATGAGACGTTCTCAACAAGGAATAGGTATGTAATACCTGCTGGTGGTAAACAATTTGCAGTGCATTTAAACTTCCGCAAACACTGCGGTCATTTTTTTTCCCAAAATAGGACTTTTTGAGAAACAAGTATGTCATCTAATACTAGAACTCTTCAATTTAAAGAGGCAAACAGTTGTAGCAACGTTTATACCATGGGGTTTGCATGTATAACTTAATTTTGCAACATGCGAGAATTCTCGAGAGGCCTTCTATATATAATCAATAACAGTCGACAGAAGTTGAAGTGCAGTCGTTTCATAGCGGTTTTGGATGCTGGTTTAGATAAAGCGCGTTCCTTTCATCTAACACAGTCGAACCTTAACGCTGGTGATTCTCTATTACTTTGTTTTCCACTGTGTTCTTTATAATCCCATCTCCAAACTCTCAAGATCGGCTTGTTTCTTACCAAAAAATCAAACTTTGCAATTTTTCCCTATTGCCTTAATATTTTTACTTAAAATTTTTGGCGAGTGTTGCGAAAGATCTGAGTTGATGTCAAAACCGTCACGACGCAAGTAGTGATGTCTCTGACAGTAAGGGAAATATCGTGCTGAGACAAGAGATTATTGGCAGAGAAAATAGGTCCACCTACTTGTCAGGTAATAAGAAACACATGAAGGTAAAGTCCTATCAGTTTATAAAACTTGCCACCACCTTTTCCTTGTAGTTTCTCATTTTCTTTTTGGTTGCATATGCGTGCTGCATACATCCAAAGAGTTACACCCAAATCATGACAATGAGATGTTCTCAACAAGGAATAGGCATGTTATTATCAAGTATCATGAGAGTATATGGCTGTTTTATCATGGCTTTGGTAACGCGGTGAAATTCCAGTATCAATTGGTTTCGCGCAGACCTTCGTGTCTGGTCGGTGTAATGATCGCTTCCGGCTAGTGACCCTTGACCACTTCCAGTCACATGACGAGAGGCGTGAGCAGCCACTCAGTACTTTTACTTTATGTATTTTTTGACTCATGTAATTTTCCAGTTTTATTTCAAGTCGAGAATATAATGTCAAACCACCGTTTATTGACTTCTGTTCAATGACCTGACAGTCAGGGACTGTTTCTGATAATCATTATTCCAAGAAAGGGAAGTCTGTCGTTGTTATCAAGTTCCATTGTGAAACTGAGTGAGGGTGGATTTCATTTAGTGTTGACAAGAAAACAGAGGCAGATGAGACATCTTGGAATGATGATTAACGGGAAAATTCCCCGACCAGAAACGAAGGTCTACGCGAAACCAACTGATACTGGACTTTTACCGCATCACCGAAGCCATGTTAACGAAAAGTACAAACTGTCTCTGCTGAGGATAATGTTAAACCTTGCATTTAAAGTCTCCTCGAACTGGATGTTTTTCCATCGAGAATATGAATGTCAAAAAAAAGCTTTTGTATGAGCCAACACTTTCATCAACATGTGGAGAGACATAAGTAATCAAAACTCGGCAATCACGTAAAGGACGAGCACGGAAAGGATCCCGAGACCATCGAAAGAAATTTCAAGATTTAACCTTCTAATGAAGAAAGAAACGCTACGATTTTCCCTTCGATTTTTCGCCCACATGCATCTCTCTAAACGTGGAATTTTCCATTCCTACAGAAAATCTCGAAAGTTTTTCACATTTTTTACCTTTCTTGATCAATCATCTTGTATAAAGAGCTAAGAAATGGAGGTTTATTTGTTCAATTGACAACCTAGAGCAAGAACTGCGTGACAGGTGTAGTCGAGAGAAACTTGTCACAGTCGCATATTTTAAAAGGCATCCAAGACAAAAATACAGTAGCGACCTAAGATTTTTGATGATTTTCAGAGATGAAATGATGGGTTATAAAGGGGAATCAAGATTAGTGTTGTAACTTTCTGGCAAGGGGAGATATTTGACCTCAAAGTTGTCAAATATTTGGAGGAATCGAAAAGTCTAAAAACACAGTCGTTTCTTGGCCTCTGTTGATTGACAAGCCGACAATCCAATTGACTGATGCTTGTAGCGAACATTAACTAAGGATGGAAAGATATATGTGCAAACCCTCAGAGTAATTTTTTTAATACCATTGTAGTGAGAGCTTCATACATTTTACCTATTTTGAAACGATTTCCATGGTGAAAACCACGAAAAATCGGGGGGGGGGGAGTCTATCTCCTCCCGGAAAAAAAACCAATTAATCCGACCACCCTTAATAATCCTGGATCTACCCTAAGCAGTAAACTTACACCATATAATAAAATTTATTTCCTTTAGGTTCTTATCTGCTTTTTCTGGCACTTTTTGGGACTTATCAAATTCCACCATCAACGCGGGCATTTCCGATAGATTGCCAAAAGAACACTGCAGTCTGTTTGGAAGAAATAATGAAGGAAGTCACCCAAGTTCGATTTGAGGTTAAGATTCTCACGGAGAACAAAACATTGGCGAGACGTAAGCACGATTCCTCTTCGTTCATGTGTGTTACTAACTTTATTAACATTTATTCATTTCAATTTTTATTGTTATTTTTCAAGAGTACACTAACTGTTATTCCGCATATATTCCCCTTGTATTTCATCAACAGCTAAGAACTGTGTTGAGCTCTACCATTCCGGTCAAAGGATCAGCGGTGTTTACACAATCGACCCAGATGGCTCAGGCGCCTTTAGTGTATATTGTGATCAAACCACTTCTGGTGGGGGATGGACAGTCTTCCAGAAGAGAATGGATGGCTCTGTTGATTTTAATCGCACCTGGAATGACTACAAACATGGCTTCGGTAACTTGGTCGGTGAATTTTGGCTTGGACTGGACAAGGTAAACCGTCTGACACAAAACAAAACAAAGAATATGCTTCGAATAGATCTGGGGGTAACTACGTGCCAAACTGTTCACGCTGAGTATGAATGGTTTGGGATTGGGAAAGAGACGGCTGACTACCGGCTGTACATTGGCAATATGACAAGTAAGTAAACCTAAAGTCTTTTTGAACATTCACCTTTGGATTTTTATGGGTTACTTCCCCTATCCACGTCTACTGCCCCATACACACCAAAGCTTAAAAGCTGTTTTGATAAAATCGATTTAAAATTTGTTTTTTCAGAGATGCTGCTTAAACTGATCTTTGTCCACTTCAAATTTTGCAAATTTAGCGAATTAACAAGTTAGTGACAGCTTGAATCCTATGAAAAACTGATTTTTAATCCAATCCCTTTCCCCTAACCCCACGTGACCTGCAAATAATGGTTCGTTCTAGCGTATGCCCGTTCGACTGTATTTTGCTGTTAATTCTGCCCATACCTAGTTGAGTACGCGCTACTCCGTGGACAGTTTGTTTTCGAAGTTGCTTGAGATAGAAAATTCATTGAACTCGGCTTTAGAAAAATAATAAAATTTGAGTATTATTATTTTGTCCGATATTTTTGTATTTCGATACCTGCCCTACTTCGTCGATTAGTAGCTATCGAGTTTGAGGTGTCAAAAGTGTTATCTTAATCCTAATATTATGGAATTTTTTTTTTTTAATTTTTTTTTTTTAATTTTTTTTTTAATTTTTTTTTTTAATTTTTTTTTTTAATTTTTTTTTAACAGATGCAACTGTTTCCTCTGATTCCCTCAATCCCCACAAAGATCTCATTTTTGGTACCTGGGATAGAGATCCTGCTAATTGTACTCTAAAAAGAGGAGGAGGCTGGTGGTATGGCAGCAGTAGTGATTGTGCTGTTTCGTCGAATCTCAACGGAATTTATCCGCGTTGTCGAAAGGAAACCTGGGCCGATATCCATTGGAAAAAATTAGATCCAAACAAGCCCGAGCGCAGCGCCCCCATATCAACTGAAATGAAAATTAGACCAGTGGATTTTTTTTTAAACTTTCTGACTGCAAAGTGTTCGTGGAAATAGTGATTTCTGCGTCCTCTGATCGATCGACTTCGCTTTTAATACAATTGTGATTAATGAGATTAATGATTGAGTGGCCTTCCTTGAATCTGAATGAATTCCACCGGGGAAATACCATCGTTAACTGTTTTCCCCCGCGACCAGGCATCAAGTGCAGTAATCTGCATGCATGGTGATTTTAATTCTTTTTTCGTACTATTCGTTGTTGATTTGAAAACGCTGTAATTAAAAAAAACTAGTTTGCTGGCTGTCGAAATTAAACCAAAACATCTGTGAATTCAGTTTTTTAAAATCTGACAAAGAAATACATTCGGACCGATCGATGCCATTTTGAAACGTTAGGAAGTAATTTGCACGACAAGAAACAAAACGTGTATCATTTTCAACGACTTTTAATTCTAGATTTTAAAATGCTTAGAATATTCAGATTAGAAGGAATAACCAAATTATACACTCAACCATATATAGTTGACTAAATGCAATTTTAGAAAAGAATATTTTCATCACATTGAAATTAATTCAGAAGAATTTATATCTATGGAACGTTCCAAGCTACTAGCTGGAACAGGTTTTTACGTTTCCTGATGATTTTTTAAGCTTCACTATCTTAGAACTATCAAAAAAGCGATTTAAGATTATATCAAACTATGTAACTTTGGGATATGTGAGTTTTAACGTGTGAAGAAATAAAGACTGTTGTTCATTATTGATGCTTTTACGTCAATAGCCAGACAGTAGTGTTGCCATGGTAACCCAGCAGGTCGCAAACCTACTGCACTCGAGGATTTCCAAGCCTACAATTATTATTCATTTTTACTGTTAGCATCCGAGTTTCCTTTTGTCAATCTAATCTTTCGCAATGTCCGCCCGGTGGGATGTAGCAGGAAATATATTATTGTGCAATGCCTCTCAATGCCACCCAAAAGGAAGAAAGAAAAAAACAAAAACGAAAACATTTAAATAATTTTCATACTGCAAATTTGTCAAAAT
Source organism: Pocillopora damicornis (assembly GCF_964200805.1). Taxonomy (NCBI): domain Eukaryota; kingdom Metazoa; phylum Cnidaria; class Anthozoa; order Scleractinia; family Pocilloporidae; genus Pocillopora; species Pocillopora damicornis. Next base: position 8,342,862 of record NC_142680.1, on the reverse strand, counting down.
AAAATTGTCTGATGAGCATTTTCTACGTTTTACGTGAGGAACTGTGGAACTGTGTCTCATATATAGGGATTTAAAAATGGGAAGATTTACAGTCAAAAAGTTGTCACCGTATTTCGTGCTATTGTTTAACAATAAGTTTGCATTAGAAGTATGCCCTCCCCCCCCCCCCCCCCCCGCCGCCCACGCGGGCTGCGAGGTCACGCTTCAAGAGATCAATAAAAGAAACAGATATCAACAAGATGAAGTGCTTTTGAAACAACATTCCACAGATGTATAAACAAAGAAATTGATATTTCTCATGTGTCTAACATTCTTTGGTGTAAAATACTTATCTAAACTTTTGTTTGTCATTGACAAGAGCTTAATTGGGTTTTGTTTTCGTGTTGTAACAGTCTTCGAAAGCAGGCACGTTGGAAACAGTGAAGGATTCGAAGCTCAGTGGGTGTTTAGGACCTTTAGCCTTGCAAAAGAAAGCTGAAAGAGTTTAATAGACTGAGAATGTTTGAATCAAACAAAGCTTAGATTGGGGTCAAAAAAGAGAGAAGAACAAAGGACTTAAATCCGGTCGGATTAAACTGTTCCTTTTACTAACGCAATAACGTTTCCTCATCAAGGAGCGACTATGATGGTTAAAAGCGAAAAGGTCGACTTTTCTTAGAGTCACATTTCAAGCATTTCAGCAGTCAACATTCCTTGGTCACAGAAACGTTGTTCCCGCTTCCCTTAAGTAATCACTTCAAATGTAGAAGGAAACAAATACACCCTGTAAAAGTTTTGCATTTTATTATTTTGCCTTCTATTACATATCCCTGTAAATTTCTAGCAAATCAGTTCTTGCTCTTAGATCAATTTAGAGCAAATTATCAGAAAATATTTACATTTGCATCCCTTGCGATAAAGTTTCCAAACACGGGAATAAAAAGGTTACTATTGCACTTTATTTGCCTGGTTTTGCAAATGGGGTAATGCTTGTGCAGATTCGTGTCGTTGTTAAAAATTTGCAGTATCTGCAAAGGTGAAGGACACAAAGAGCACAATGTCACGTTTATATCACATGTGCACATGAAAGCCACAAGAACATGCAAATCAGCACTTTTACACCAATTTATATCCCTACATTTTCAACACGTTTGCTTACTTCGCAACCCAAGTGAACCCAATTTTTCGTATAGTGTATTTCACCTTTTTATTTCTGTCTTAAACGCAGAAATATCTAATCAATAAGATTCCGCGACAATGAGACCAGGTTTTTGCTTATTTTTTCCTCTTAAATACACGAAGCCAATGATTTATTTGAAAATACACAGACGCAGTTTGTTTTGGCAATCTTTTTGTCCAACTTCGTTGCGTTTGAAAGAAATTAGGAAAATTAGTAAATCCTCAAGACGTGTTCACTAACATGTTTTATTGGATTTAATCTTTCGGTATATTCCCTTCAAGGTTTGAATTTTCGTAAGAATGAAGATGTCCAATTTCTGATTCATTATAAATATGGAATGGAGCCACCCATATGTCGCTTCAAGCACTATGGCTTTGCGGCTAAAATTTTTTTATAGTCAAAATTTTGGCCAATCTACGGCTAACGGTTAATTTCTTTTCATCTTTCTTAAAAGAGCAATTTTTGCGATTAGGCATTTTTTAAGACCAATTGTTAAAATTCAAGTTTTAGGCGTAATGACCATTTTTTTTCTTGCAGTCTAACGGCATGGATTCTTTAACTCTTATAGGTTATCAAAACAGAATTCCTGCTCACAATATCAATACTACATCAAACAGAAAGGTGATGAGAAAAAAAGAAAAACACCAATCAGGGGATTATAAGTTGATCCAATTCCATACACCATTCTACAAAATAAAATTATAAGAATTGTATGGCAGACAGCCAGAAGATTTGATACTGAGATCTTGGCACTGGAAGGGTTAAGGGTCGTTCACGCGGCTCACGCTGCACTGAAAAATCTATTGAGCATTGAACTAGATTTATTTTTTTTTAATTTAAAGTATTTGAGTCCTTCACGCGCAAATAGTATCAATAGGACAATTTGGTTTTAGAAACCGAGTTGATAAAACCAAAATTATCTTGTTATACTCCCCAACCGACGAGGCACCACAAGATTTCTTTAGAAACTTACCCCTTCTTCAAATAGTATCAATATTAGGTTAAACATGAGCGGCGTGGAGAGAATGGAGTAACATAAAGTTAAGTGAGATGGACTCAATCAATTTGTGATTTGACGATAGCATTTCACGTTTTTCCGTCAGGCTTTTTAACTCAGTAACCATAGAAGCAGGTTCTCAGCGAGAATTCTTGCGTGTGACCTACTTTTTAAGTGCATGCGCTGGTCTGAGAACTCAATTAAGCCCAGAAAATCAAGCTTCAGTGGCAGCCAGGTTGGAGGTTGGTAGTTGGTTTAATTTTGTAAGAAAATTTGCATCGCTTGTGAATGAGAGATATTTTTACATTTAACTTAGTCGTGTAGGGGAAAAAAAACAAATGGCACGAAAATAAAGAAAGAAAAAGAGAAGTATTTCCAAACTTATATCTCAATACTAACTTACAAATTTCTGCAAAAGTACTACTTAAAAAGTTTCATCAAGTGCAAAAGCTGCATGGTTTCCATTCTTAAGTTTATAAGGATCTGGGATTGTTTAATCAATAACTGACACGTGAATGCATTTTAGCTATGATATTTCATGTTCAGTGTTACGCACGTTACAGAAATCATGGAATGAACAACCGACAGAACTTAACAAGCTATGGGTGCTTCCGATTGGGAAGTCTCGATTTAGATTTTAAAAATCCCAATTCTTCACAAACTATAAAAGGCAAAAAAATTGAGCGTTTGTAACAGTGTAACTCTTTTTGTTGTTGTAACCTACGTTACGTTACATTACGTTTGATAGTACAGAGTGGACATTTCGAAAGTTCTTGCTGTTTGAAAAATTTAAGAGTCGCATACAAACTCCATGGGTTAGAAATTATGGTTTAATTATATTTGAGAAAGTAAGCATTAGATCTAAGAACTACTTCAGTTTTCGACGAAAGTCTCTTTAAGATGCGAACGTTCATCAAAGAGCCAGATTTCACACACCCATTCCTTATCGAATACCTCTCATTGTAATTCTTTTGATGTTGCATGCTCCATCACTCAGGCACGTTGTCAAAAAATGCACGATGGGGAGGTTTTGTCAAAACTGATTGCACTCAACCTTCAGCAGAGTTATAAAAGGCTGACAGAGTAGTATGTGCAGATGTCCTGCGCATCAATGCCTCTCTAAGTCGAGGGAGTACTTCCGTTATCGCCAGACACAACACTAATTGTATTAATTTTCTCAAGAATGACCGTCAAGAGTGAACCGTGAAATTGTTACCGTTTCGGTGAATCCTTGGTAAGTCATGTCCAGAAAGTTTCCAAACGCAGTTGAAGTTGCAAAAAATATACCTTACGATTTTACCGCAAAGTTTCCACTCTTAAACGTAATCAAGGGAAACTTATGTTTTGTTTAGTGGAAGGATAATACACTTAACTGGATAACAACAATATTTTACGGCCGACCTCTGTTCAAGGTCGTGCGAGCTCGTCAGAATTGCATGTAACGTGCAGGCAGAATTTGGGATAGGTTTCGACTTCAGTGATGGGATTTGTGATTAAATTGTAAAAATGGCGTAATCTTTCATATATCGGAATCGAAGACCACAAATTATTAAGACTTAGTTTCATGGGCAAAACTTCCGCACAGCCCCATACTATTGTTCAACAAATTTTTTTCCCAATGGCAATGTATTGTTTTTGTCATTGTTTCTCTATCCAAGAAGTGAATGCATAATGTAGTATGGGGCTATGCTATGCTATGCGCCTAAGAGCCACGAAATAAGGTTAAATGATGATTTTTATAGGTATTTTAGAGTATCATTATTCATCACATCAGAGGCCTGAAAGTAGTAACTTTAATTTCGTCAGTTGAACAAATAACTATGAATATTCAAATGGAAATATTTTCCTTCTGATGCAGTACTTTACTACAGTGGACAAGAAAAAACACAACTGTCTATTCAATCCATGATGATCCTTAGATCCTAGATGAAATTGCTCAATGGGAATTTTTTATTCTTAGACGTTAGTAGGGGGAACTGACGCTTTGTTTAAACAGATCAACACCACTCTCATGTGGAAATGAAAGATAAGATTCATGAAAAAGTAGGTTGTCTCCCATATACCGGAATCTGAAAAATCTATAAAAAGCATGATTGAAATCAATTACAAATAAATTATTTAAGCAACGTGTCTTCCCCTATCCGCCATCGAGCAGATGCCGTAAGATGCTGAAGATCTTCTCTTTGATTCTAGAGAGTTTTCGTTCGGCGCGTTATTTCAAAAGAACCCTCAGTCCTCTCCATCTGATTATTTGTTTTGAAAAACCGAAAACGCATTTATCTTATGACTATATTTGCTATCTGTGACTATATATGCTATAAATGGCTCATAGATAATCACTTGTTTATGCATAAGGTAAAAACGGAGTGTATGTTATTTGGCACTGGCCTCAGGCTGGCACTTTTTACTTCTTTCTCTGTAGCTATGAAATAGCAATTCATCACGCTTCTGAGTATGAATATGTTGGGGTTTTTCTCGATGCGTCGCTTACGTGGAATGCGCACGTTGAAAACATTATCGGTAAGGTTTGGAAGAGATTAGCAATGTTAGGCCGACTTGGGAAAAACATTAAAATGTACACTGCAAGTAGCGTTTATACGTTGTTTGTTCTCCCTATTCTGGACTACTACGACGCTTTGTGGAGCTGTTGCGGGATTGTTAACGCTGATAAGTTGGAAAAGTTGCGGAGGCGCGCTGCTCGTATTGTTATGCGTCTGGAGAGCAGCGAGAAAGCGCTAAATTTCTTAGGTTACGTAACTCTGGAGGAAAGGCGCGAGAGCCATGTCAGCAATTTAGTTAAGAAATGCTTAAGCAACCGTTGCCCATAGTTCTTTATGCACCAGAACAACAAGGAGCAGTGGTAAACTTAGAGTTCCGTCTATAAAGTTAGAATGTACAAAAAGGTCTTTTTATAATGGCTGCCGTAATTTTTAATCAGTTTAAGATTTTTATGATTTTTCTTGTAATTTAATTTTTAAGTCCTTTGTATAATATTTTATAGCTTTAAATGTTATTGAGTATCGCTATTATTTCTAGTCAATTTAGTGTATCATTTATATGTGGGGCCTATGAATAGCAGTTTTTATCTTGTGCAAAAACTGAAGGAGCAACCCTATTGTAATAAAGGTTTCCTACTCTTACTAGAGGCATATTCAGATAATAGCGGGGCAGAGTATAAAATGCAGAGGGCTAAGCAATCACATCATAAATCGGTAAATCCATGTACAACTTGTACCGATAAACTGTTTTATGTCAAAGTATTCGATGAGCTTGTTTTTTCATCTGGGGGTATCGTTCACTTAAGTCATGTGGCCAAGGAACAGAACCTACTCTAAATAGTTGTGTTATCTACATTAAGATGGCTCGCTAAGGCGGAATTAAAATAAAAAGAAGATCAATGATTACGATTAATGAATGAGACAGCTCAACACACACTCGCATCTGTAAGCCATTAGCTTACTAATACTGTATCTCAGAGATACAGTATCCGTAATGTTTTCATATGGCATCGGTTATTAAATGGTGACATTTTAGCTACTTGAAGCAAAATAAAATTACGATTTTCCTGTTGTTTAAAATGTCGAGCTTCGTAGTAGTTGCAGAGTACATTATTGACCTCCAAATGCAAGTTCGTGAGAATTGCGTATGGTGAAGAGTAAAAATTTGAGATAATTTTTAACGAAATTAAAGATTAAATGGTGAAAATGTCAGTTAAACCTCAGAGCTATGACGCAGAGCATAGTTACATTATTTTCTTGTTGGTTAGAGTGTTGAGCTTAGTAATTGCATGGTACATCACTGACCCCCAGTAAAAAAGTTTTCACTCATCTGATGCATAAAGAGAAATGAAATTGCTGAGCAAATCAGCTTGCATTGACAAATCCTCGCTCAATGAGTTAAAACTGAGTGATCAAGCACCCCTGAATGCATACCACACGTACATATTATTTCAACCAAAACAGTTGCCTTCCTCTAACCTTCGTCAATCAATTTTGTCATCTATCAATCAAATCATTATCTACCTCATACAGCTATGGTGACTATAAATTTTAAAATCATTACAGATGTAAACGACACTTCTTGACCTTTTCTATCTCAGTCCATGATGAATTTCAGAATTAGCTTTGTGAAGTATATTACGAGTGTTTATAACAACTTTAATTTAAATTATTACAATAGCTTCATTTGCTCTCATTTTGATTGAAGCCGTTATCATTCTCTGTGTTATTGTATCGATCTTTTAAAGTACTGCGAATACTACGGATATTTCTAGTATGATATTTGAGGAACAGCAAGTCGCTAATAATATAAAGTGTTCTCTGGTCTTATCTTCATTCAGAAGAGCTCGATGAGAACAAAAATAGAATAATTAGAATAACATGCGTTATATTATTTGGGTCACCGACGTAGAATGAAAGCTTGCAGTTCGCAGCAATATCGTACGAGAAATGATATCTCAATTCCATGCATCATTTAACACTACGCTGTGGCCACATGGTCAGAGCCAAGTACGGTGTTGAATGGATTAAGTGGCCGGCAGTCAGAAATGTTTAGCCACATTTTCATAGATGTTCTTTTGAACCTCTTGAGGTCATCAAAGCTCAGTGATGTCGAAGGATTTCTGAAACTATGTTTATTTCTTGAGCTTACGAAATGCGCGACCTTGGATATCCTTAATTAGTTCGCTTGAGATATATGGCAGGCGAGTTAAGGCCACAAACATGGTATTCAATGGCTTCGCCCAAGTCATGTAACAGGAAGTTCAAGTTATTTCACGAGTTAAACTATTTTTACCTAGTTTCGCGATGTTTCTGACTCAATAATATTTTTTTTGGCTAAAGAACTCAAGCGGCTTGTCACTTTCAAGCGTGGCGAGAGAACAAGCAACTCCTCCTTTTTCGTTTACTTAATGTCTGTCACAAAATATTTTTGTCTGGTTCAAAAAATTTCTGACTTCCCCTGGAAACTAATTTGGACCGAAAGGAAAATGGCCAAATAGTTTCGGTACATTTTTTTTGCGCGTTTGGCTACAATAAAAACGACCTTTCGAAAATTTCTATTTAAGATTGAAGAAAACCTATTTTAGTGTAAAATACTGTGATCGATCAGCTGATACGTTGATCATCGTTTCATGTCAGCAATGGAGTTAAGTGAAATACCGCAAACCCCCATTAGAAGGGAGTGCAACAATAGAGGTTGTTTTTGGTTTTGTTTTTTTTTGTAATCAAATAAAGAAGAGCGCATTTCAATCCCTGCACGATAAGTTCTACTCTGCGTGATTAATGCTGGTGCAGTGCCGCCTACGTGCGTGACCTTGACAATCACTCTTGACAACTTCTCTCGAAAAAGTAAATTATAATGAATTTGTCTTATGATCTCTCAAAAGGAGAATAGGATATCGATGAGAAACTAAGGTGAAGAAAAAACGTAAAGCATCATTAAAATGGCATCAGGGCGACAATGGAGCCCGATTTCACACGACAACCACATGGATCGGCATTCATTCATTTTTCTACTTTCCAGCTGTTTCGAGACACACTGCCGGCTATTTTGAAAACCTATGATAATCAGAGGTTGAGCACTGGCGTAAACCAATCGATCGGGTAGTGAATTTTGCAGACATTCTGTCCCTTTATCTTTCAATCGATCGATCGATCGATCGTGCTATCTTAAAACCTATCTGAGAAGTTATATATTTTCATCGTACTCGGTATCACTGCAATCGGATGATTTTCATTCTTTTAATCACTATCTGCCCCGACGGGGTTTTGAAGGCATGTGACTCTTACATTATAAAGTGTACTTCTAAATACACCAAAAAGTTGCAAAGTTGTCAATGGTAAGCAGATAATTTTGTACTCTATCTATAGCCCAAAATTGGCACACACGTTATACAATCCGAAACCTTTTTCACTTGATGTTTGTCAAAATTATTCTTGCGACATTTGTTCGCGTGATCCCGTTTTATGACAACTAGTTTTCCCATATCTTCACTTTCCCTCATTTTGATTGACACGGTAATCACTCTCTTTGTCATCAAGGAATCAAAAATCCTAAATACAATAAATAGATCTAATATGAGAGCTGAGGAATAGCAGTTCTCTCATAGTTTTGTTATCTGCACGCAAGACTGCACGATAAGAAAAGAATTAGAATAACGTGAAAAATATACATAATATTTCATGGGTCAACAGTAAGGAATAAGAAAGGTTTACCTCAGTAGGTTGTAATAGTATCACATCTGAAGCTAAGTGAGATACCAACCAGTAGTCATTGTATATTCGATATCTAATGTGCACGGAAATCCGGCACATTTACTGAAACCACAAGTACAACCACAGCACGTTCTTCGACGCCGCAAACTCGATATGCAATGGCTCCGTTAGGTTTATCAGTTTAGCGGATTAGCACTTTCTTTCCTTGTCTCATCATGCTCCTAGCTCATCCAAAATCTTAATTCAGTAATTCACTCCACAAATTTGAGTGGCTTATCAAGGTTACGCTCAGAGAGAGAACAGCCCACTCTTCTCTTATTCTAATCTATCCATAAACACTTTTTTTGAACTCCCAAAAATAATCAAACTACCCAAAATACTCGTAAAGCTTAATAGATAAGTGATAAAAGTTTCCTAAGAGTAATTTTCAATGCGTTTCAGCGAACAAGATTTATGGATATCTTTTAGACGCCCGATAAGCTACTGTCGGAATTAGACTAAAGAATCTGCTATGTTCCGAAACTTCACATATTTATAAAATTAACTTGATCTCCCTCTCTCTCTCTCTCCTCTATCTCTCTCACCGTTCTCGTCTCACGCTCCGGTCATCCTTCTCATTTTAAATATATAATGTGATCCTATTGTTCAATCATCTGTCACTTACCGCAAAAAATCAACCTGAAATCAATTAACGCTGAATAATCTCACACTATTTCGGGTGCAATAAGCGCTAATCATCGGCAATTCCTTAGCATCTTTGTCTTACGTCAAATGTCAAGGTGAAAGATTACTAACAATAATAAAGAGACAAATTTACACAATCAACTCCCTTACCGACGCAGCACAACAATGTCTCCAGATACGTACCTCCTTTATCCATTTTTAGTTTCTCGATGTTATTTTTCTTTTTTTTTTTCTTTTTTGTTTTTATTATTTTTTTTTAATTTTAGCCGTCGTTAGTAATGTCGCCGGGTTATCTCACTTATTTCCCACCTTTCTCAAGAAAAATGAAATTAACGCCGTTGTTGTGAAGAAGCCGGTTTGTATAGACCTTCCAATCATAGTGATGAGTAGATTTACCAGAACAATAAGAGTCCCCTTTTTGGAGATTTGTATCAAAATCCAATATTAAATATATCACGGATTGGCACAATTAGCTGAAAAAGGTCAAATGATAGTTTGATCATGGTGTTGGGGGTTAGTGCATGAACTTGCACTGATAAACGATGACAAAGAAAGGTGATACCATTAAAAAACTTCAGCTTCTTCCTGATTAATTTTGCTTTAAAAGTTGGCTTCAGTCTTAATTCATAATGTTTCCTTAATTTTTGTAATGATAATCGGTTTTGCCTTACGCCGAAAATATCGATGTCTACCTTTTTCGTTGGTTTTGATATGGTTTAAGAGGTTTGTTCGTTTATGGCTGGATTTGATAAAATGCAGTCTTCAGAATCTTGCAAGCAGAAAGGTCCACTGGAACCGCTCTAAAACTTGCAAAGTCTTGTACCTAGCGGCAACCTGGGGCTGCTTTTATCTTCCAAACAATAGACAAGAAAAAGCAGACAAAGAGTCTTCTACTTCATCAATGTAAACTTTAATCTTTTCAAACCAGTGACAGAATCTCTGGTATTTTGCTTAAGTCCTACTGTGACATGAAAGGTTGGTCAATGTTTCAGCAGTCCGTTCATGGCGTGCAGGACCCAAAATAGCTTTGTGCCGTTTAAGGAGATGTATTCAGAAGGTGTTTTGGATTGTGGCCAAACCCGTGAAAAATGCACGAAACCAACTGAACATTTTTGTCTTGATCCGAATAGTTTCCAGGGGTATCAGTGTATTTTTTGAACCGGACAAAACTGTTTTGTGGCAAATACCGGGTAGTTAAACAAAAGAAAGAGAAGATTCTGTTTCTCTCCACGCCTGAAGGTAACAGGCCATATGAGTTCTTTGGAAAAGGTAATTATTGAATGAAGATGTTAGGTTGAGTTAGAAGCATGGCGAAACTAGAGAATATAATTCTACCAGTTGAATAACTTCAACTTCTAATAAATAAGTTGGGCAGAGCCACTCAATATTGCGTCTTTGGTTGGCCTTAATGCACGTGACATTTTTCTATCTTTTCTAATTTCTATACCCGAATGTATTTGAACGAGGTTGTACAGCCCCCAGACGCTACTTGTCTAAATAACGTATTGACTGGTTGAATGACTGATACTGCGATCTTATAAATGATACCCAAGCTCACACATATTTTATCGTAGGCTAGAAAATAATCGTTTTTGTTAATCCTTTGAGAACACAGCGTATGTATTTGATGCTCTCACTGAAAGGTTTGAAAAAACCTAGTGAAACTCTGCGAAAAATTTCTGGCTGCAGCCTATTTATTGCATCAATGACCGTACTAAGCTCCGACCATGCAGCTGTAGCGTAGCGTTGAATGATTAATGCAATGGGATTTTCCCTGTCAAGGGTGAGTTTTCTTTCCACCGCACTCGTTTTTAATATTGAGACTGAAGTAGGGGAAATCTTACAAAAGGTGTGGCGAGATCATGGATATAATATATATAAATGAATAAAAAACAATGTTCGCTCCAAGTGCAGTGAAGATATGTGTACTTATGTATAGCGTGGTTGTGAAAATGGGTTTTTCTGTCACTTTGTTCATGTGCTTCATACATGGGCTTCTGGCTCAGATATAAAGGTTAAGCCACTGCACACTTTTCTAAATCAATAAACAAAAAAAAGAAAACGAGGGATTGATCCATCGATAGATTTACTGCCTGACGGACTGAATGACTGAGTGGATGAAGCATGTGAGCGCTCAGCCTCTGACTTTAGTAGTGTAATGCATCTACTCATGAATATACCACAATTCAGCTGCAAGGTAATTCTTATCCTCTACCGAAAGAAACAATAAAATGAAATGTCTTTCAAAACCATTCAGCGTTAACGTGTGTAAAACACGAGATCGACAAAGACCTAACAATATCTGCGTAACAGATGAGAAAGGTCAGGAAATATCTTTTTTTAGGAATAATTTCCTTCTAATGGTTTTAACATCGGTAGGTACCACGACTGTGTGAATGAAATAATGCATGCGTGATTTGATGAATAAATAGAACGTGATTAAAGTAGCTTACGGTTACAGTCCCCACGGAAAATTGCCAAAAATTTATTTTCTTATCTTTTTCTCAAGTTGCATTTAAGGCACAAAGAGTTAGAATTTCTTCGTTTGATTTCTTTTATATTTAACGAACAAAGTCGCTTTTAGACTGCCTTAATTTTATTTCTTTGCTATCATTAATGGTGCGAAATGGATGATTAACCCTCTGTTCAAGTTAAAATATCGCGTACCGAGGCATGAATTTCAAGATTTTGAGCATGCGCACGGAGGAATTCCTTGTGTGAAAGTTAGCTACTGAGAAAGAGCAACCATTTTGGCTGAAAGAATCTGTTTGTGTTGTCTGCATTCAGAAGTGCCAGAAGGATGTTAACGATGCCATCAAGCCTTTCTTAGAAAGTGTTAAATATTTGTGGATGAAACAGCTACATGGCTCCTGTTTATTATATAAGATTATAATAAATTTATCAGTGAATTTATCAGTGCCACTTGATTTGCTCTGATAAATTGGTAGCTTTCCCTGCCTAAGTTTAAGAATGGAAAGATCAATCTTAAGATATATCTTGCATAACTGCGTTCGGCCATAATCTTGCCATGACTGACCAACGACAGGCTAAGAGTAGACATTGAGCATCTAAGTTATCCAGACTTTCAATAAAATCAAAACCTTAGCTCTGTCTCTGGCGATAAGGATTTCTTCTTTCCCACGATTTGACCGAAAAAAGAGCTTTTTTTCTTGTCATTATTACATATTGCATATTTTTCCTTATCCGTTTGATTCTGATCTTAGCGAGCTATCTTAAACGCAGACAAAACTGATCCGTTAGCCAGCCCTTGTGCTATCACAGCTAATCATCAAATGACGAGACAACTCTCTAGAATCGAACGCGAGATCCTCAAATAACTAATGGTGTCTACCTTACGGCGGATAGGTGAAGACAAGCTGTTTAAGTGATTTAGTTGTAACTCATTTGTTGTTTTAAGATAATTGAATCGGTTTAACAATCAGTGGCCGTCTTTCTAACGTCCCCAGAGATCCTCAAATAACTAATAGCGTTTACCTTCTGGCGGATATGTGAAGAAAAGCTGTTTAAGTAATTTAATTGTAACTAATTTGCTGTTTTAAGGTGATTGAATCGGTTTAACAATCAGTGGCCGTCTTTCTAACGATACCAGATGAAATTATGTTTACTTTTTCGTTAGAGTAATTTGAAAGGAGCAAGTTATTTGAATATAGCACAATACTTTGCATTTCCAAGTTTAAAAGAGACTAAATTCTCCCTGAATGGTATACCCAGTGGTGGAATATTTTAGTAAGAAAAACTTCTAAGATTGTAAAACGCGCAATCTTTCGTCTTATTTCACGGAAGCAGTGAAAATGATCACCTGCTGTTTTTTCCGATGTGGTGGCCTAATTAGATAACTCATCGTACATAGAGTGTAAATCCTCTCTCATCAGGAGATATAAATTACACACTAGTTCAGTTGGTGATATGAACTAAGTTTCATTTGTATCGAGCTTTGCTAACTCGCTCAATTTCAGATGAGTTTCAAAAGCGAACGTTCTCTCCATATTCCTGGTTGTAATTTGACGAGCCACGAGTAAAACAGCCTATATCAGAGCTATTCATGCAACTGGCGAGAGGAAAATAAATCATTTGAAAGCCAGCAACATATTTTGTAATAACTACTTTCAGTAATTGGAAGTGTTTAATAGTAGGTGGCTTGCTATAGTGGCTATTAAGGCAACATGAAACTACGCCTTATTACATTATTTACAGTTTGTATTTTCGATATACAAAGGTTAACGAATCCTATGATTTATAACGAAATCCATCACAAATTCTGTTGTTTCTGTGCTACATGCACAATGCTATACACCGTTGTTACGACCTTGCACGTGTTAAAACAGAGGTCGGACCAAAAAATTTGTTGTTATCCAATTTGGAATTTCGTCTTTCCTTAAAAAGTGTTGTTACCCAATTAAAAATTTCGTCTTTGCCTGCTACGGAAGTTGAATGTCGATATCAACAGAATGTCAGTTTCCTTTACTAACGTTTCAAAATGGAAAGTATAAAATATATTTTAGCGTGTTTATGGCCACTCTGGACAAGACTTACCGAAGAATGGCTACAACAATAACTAGTTTTGACCGGGACCCTCGTGACGGTAATTCTGGAAAAAATTAATACCATTAGAGCTGTTTGTAACGATAATGAAAGTACGTGACCATCACTACATAAGTGCATAAAACATATGTGCACGCTCTCAGCGCTAGCTAAGGTCCTCGTAATCTATTTTTAAGCGTTCTTCCAAAGAATGACACCGACAGAATTTCAGTGAGAGGCACTTGACAAGGAATAGGTACGTAACATCTGTGGGGCTGGATAGTAAGAAATTTGTAGTGTATCATGAGAAAATTATGTAATTCGATCGAATTCATATATTTTACTTAATTTTATTTAATGCCACAACTATTAAACTGTTAGAGGCTTAGAGCTGCACCAACTGTTAGTCCATATGGTTTGCACGTGACACTGCAATCAGCAAGAACTCTCGAAAAGCTCATCATATATCACCACTCCCAAGGAACAGGAGTCCATCTCTAAACGTTTCGGAATGTTTTTTGATGGTATTTTAGAACCAAAAACCAGTCAGTTTATCTGACGCAGTCGAACTTTTATGCTCGTGGTAGCCTCTAACTTTTGTTTTCTCCGCGGTGTTCTGTACTATTCGGTTTCCAAACTCGATTGGCTTAGTCAATCGTTTGATTGAAAATATTGTTGTTAAGGTAAACTACTAAATTCGCTTTTAAATTTGCTTACGTTTTAGAAGATAAGACTGATAAGTCAATGTCGGGTCAGTGCAGAGCTAGATAAACAACTACATTCAGTTTATAAAAATAGCTTAAATAAAAATTTTCATAATAATATTTAGCTGATTCGTCGTCTTTCGCGCAGAATTTTGTCTGGTCTAGGATTTATAACGAATGCTTATGTCCTTTACATTCCATGTTTTTGCTCAAAAGAATATTGGCCATTCATTCTGTTACCCTCAAATTGTTGCGTCGTTTTGTAATGGCAAAGTGTAATGTTCTCTTTGCGCAGTTAGATTTGGTGATTATCTTCCACCATTTCGTGGAAAAAGGGGACTCGAGTGCCTTGAATGGTAGGTGTTGAGGTCCTAAGACAGCACCGTGGGGAATGTTGGTCTAAATACCATAATTCAAAGACATATATTAGCAGTGTAGTTTAGTTTTACCTATAATTTATTCAATATGAAGCTACGAGTAAAAACGACAACAGTAAGTAAAACTATGGTCCAAGATGTCCCCTACTCAGGGAGATAATATCTAGCATCATGAAACACACCATCACACTAAGGCCCTTGCCAATCAGTTATCTAAAATACGTGTTTACTGGAACAGGATTTTGAAGCAGGCCGAAAACATCTCGTTTCATCTCCACTTAAGCTGTGATTATGTTGCATGCACTTTCTGTGAAAGAAGAAACTAGATATCCTCACACTTTTGACGCTTGTGTTAGAATTGACTTGCGAAAGTTGAATTAATGCCAACTATATCACGTCTTCCACAACACCTATTAAATTACAGGTTTAAATTCATTGTCGGAATTTTCAAATCTCCGCGAAAATAGACGACCTTAAGAGAGCCTGAGAAGAAGTGTTAAAACAAGATTCCGGAAACTTTCTGTTCTATTCGATATTTCAGTGGAATTTCCGGGAATTTCTATTTAATAGAACTATTTTGTAATTTGTGACATCAAGATAAACAAACCCGGATTTCATCACAACTTGCCCTTGAATTATAGCCAAATTTTATTTTCTGATAGGGAACAAGAGAGACTTTACACCCCCAAGTATCAAATTGGAAGAACTCAGCGCGCAAACTCACAACGTCACTTAGCTTTTTTGACCTTACGCGAGTTAGAAAAGCAATTGGTTTCACAAAATTTCTGATCGAACGTTAGCCATTCGCTAAGCCTTTCGAAGAAATGCTTGTGAAGACAAAGCCACTGCTTGTCATCCACATTTAAGAGTTTGTATTCCATAACTGCATAAGAACAAAAAAGATTTGTAGGTGTCAACTTTGATTAATGAAACGGTTCGATTTCTCCTGTCTATCTCAGTAAAGTACTGTATCAGGAGAAATATTTCTGCTGTGCGATATTGAGAATTATTGGTGTAACTGAAAAAATAATATTCATCCCTTTTGGGTCTCTAAGCAATAATATAATGACTGCTCTGCAATTTTTGCTTGAGGCCAGGTTTTGGGAGTGCTCCCGACGTCTCGATTCGTCGTTTAGCCGATAAAAGGGCCCAACTAGTATCTGGATGGCACCACTTCGAGTGGAACTTCTTTTGTGCTATTGCTTTAAGTGCCGTTCACCTGTGAGAATAATTTTTTTACTTGTATTTCATCTGCATGTCAGAACATATTTCACATTTATCAGATAAAGATATCAACGGTTGTTAGATATTTCCTGTTGAAAAGGAAATTCCGAAGCAAGGTGAAATTAAGATAATTGTGTTAGACTAGCTGATTTCCTAACAATAGGCAAACCGACCCTGTGTTAAATTCCAGTAATATAATAAACGTACAAGTTCTTGTGAACTCCTTACATGACTGGCTAGAGACGAACCATAAAAACAAAGGTGTGTCTTGTTAAGACCATGTGTCGGAAATTCACAATGAAATTAGAAATATAAGCTAATTTCAACTAAGAGGTAAAGGAAGTTCTAAGCTTTCATGAATTGAAACAAAAGAGGGACATCTCCCTTTTGTTTCCTTTGCGTATGTTATAAATTAAAATTCGCACGCACTTTGTCAGTTATTGAACGGAGCGCCAAGAAAGCGTGCGGTAAGAGAAAGTAAATAAGTGGACTAGGTGAACTTAGTGGTAAGTCAAGTCTTATTAGTCTTTGCCATCATACTTTTGATGAAAAAAGTTTGATTCTTCCTTTTTTTTGAGGTTGTCAAATTATTGTTATCATTATTATCACTATTATTATTTCATTTTATATTTTTTTATTTTTTAAATTTTTTTGCAGCCTTTGTGAATAACATTGCAAACGACACCCGAAGAATTAAAATGAGGAGCATACAACAAGGAATAGGTATGTAACATCTGGATAGTCGGTATAAAATTTTCAGTGTAGAGACTTACGTGCTAAGATCTAATGCTGTACGCGGGGCTTAAATGCCGCTCTTAATTTAGTAACCAGAATGAACTCTCAAAAAAATCGACAGCAAAGAATAAATCTCAAAACGTCTCAAAATGTTTTACCGTCTGGTTCATGCAGTAAAAAGTACAGTCAGTTCAACTTTAATGCTCATGGTAGCACATGAAACTATTTGTTTATTTTTTCTGAGGTCTGTACAATTCAATTTCAAAACTCGATTGGCTTGTTAAATCTTTCCATTGAAAAAGATTTCCTTGTTACGAGTAAATTCAGTTTAAGGTTCGCTTCTGCCCTAGGAATTGGAAGTCAGAGTCTGGCTCGACGGCTATATTTAGCTTTTTTCAAAAAAATGGCCTCCTGAAAGATCAGTTCATGCAGAGTTTTTGGCTGGTTTATCGCCCTTAGTGTCGAAATTAATTCGTTACTTGTCTAAAAATCAATTCATTTTCGTGGAAATCAATATCTACGGAAATAGAATCATCCTCAGGCTTAACCTATGAAATCAAACAAATCGTATGACACAAAATAGCAAAAATAAAATCGAATAGGATAATGTATTTTCATTAACTTTTTACGCTACTGAAAATGAGCACAACCTACATAGATTTGAGCAGGTTTCAGTCGATAAACACGCTTAGAATCAGAATTCAAGGAGCTGAGAGATAGATCCCCCATACTTTTTTGTGTGCGTTGTCTTCAGTCATGATTTCGAAAAGCAAAGACAAATTCCTTTTTCGCCTGATCACACGACAACACCCGGTATAGTTCCTTTTCCGAAAATGGAAACATATTAGCAAGACCGGCAACAAATCAATCTGATTGGCTGATTGCAGTTTTGGAGTCCTTCCTAACGGATCTTAAGTCTTAAGACTCCTATTGATCGGTTGGTCGGTCATTAGTTTGGGCGGGAAGAAAAGGGGAGGGGGGGGGCGGGGGAGGGAAATGGTTCGAAGGAGTTGTGTCTCGATAACACTTACCTGATCCCCCAACAAGGCTCTGTAATATTTTTATGACTCTCCCCCCTCCCCCCTTCTTCGCCACCAGTTCTGAGTTGTTGCGAACTTTTTGTTATTATTCTTTCAGTGTATCATGTTTGTAGTTTTTCCCCCAATCACTAGGTTATTTAAGTCTGTAACTAAGCCTTATAGCATACCATAGCTTGAGTAACTTCACACCACATAATGACTTCTTTCCTTCAGGCTCAGCTCTGCTGTTTCTGGCACTTTCTGTGACTTTTGAACTTCTATCATCAACGTGTGCAGCCTCAGTGAATTTCCAAAACTACACTACTGTTCACTTGAAAGGAGTAAAGGAAGTAGAAGTACCAAAACAAGTAACAAATAACAGGACATCAGAGACGCGTAAGTAATTATGATTGTCTAGTCTCGTACGCGTGTTGATACTTCTCGCTCACTTTAATTGATCTTTATTATTATTATAATAATCATACTTATAACTATTACTATTATTATCGTTATTATTCTTACCAGCCAAAAACTGTGCTGAACTTTACGAATCCGGTGAAAGAATCAGTGGTGTTTACACAATCGACCCAGATGGTTCAGGTGCCTTCAGTGTATATTGTGACCATATGACAGCTGGTGGGGGATGGACAGTGATCCAGAAGAGAATGGATGGCTCTGTTGATTTTAACCGCACCTGGGATGACTACAAATATGGCTTCGGTTACTTTATCGGTGAATTTTGGCTCGGACTGGACAAAATAAACCGCCTGACCCGAAACATGACAAACAACAAGCTTCGAATAGATCTGGGAGTAAAAACTGGCACAATTGCTCACGCTGAGTATGGCTGGTTTGGGATTGGGAACGAAATGGCTAAGTACCGGCTGTACCTTGGCAATAAGACTAGTTAGTAAACCATTCTTTAATTTTCATTGTTTGGATTTATCTTTAATTTTCCTCATCCTTTAAGAACCCCCTCTCCCTCTCTCCCATCCCTTCCACATGGAACATAACAATAACTGTTTGTCCCTCTAACCGTCTGACTATTCCGCTCACGCGAGGTTGAGTCCAAGCTTCTCTGTTGAAAAGGGTAGTTTACTTTGGAGTCTGCAGTTCAATGATCAAACAGTTACTGAAGTCAGCTCTAGAAATATATCATAGTTTGTTTAACTATCCGACTTGCGCACTTTTAATTTAGCCACCTCGTCGAATAATAGTTAATCCGTTGAAAGTTCATGACTTATATGCTAAGAGATGTCTATTTCACCGAAGCAGCATGTAGCTACTGCATAAATTGAGTCTTGTTCTGCTGGTTTTTTGTTTGCTTTGTTGTTGTTGTTTTTGTTTTTTTGTTTTGTTTTGTCTGTTTGTTCGTTTGTTTGTTTTGTCACAGACATCAAGCTTGACACTTCGAAGGCGTCAGCATGATCCCAATGCTGATTCTTTTCTTCTTTTTTTTTTGTTTTGAAACAGATGAGACTGTGACCTCTGATTCCTTCGGTCTTCACAGGAATTTCGCTTTTGGTACCTGGGATAGATATCCTCATGATTGTGATGAAAAGAGAGGCGGAGGCTGGTGGTATAGCGATACTGATTGTGGTGTTTGGTCAAATCTCAACGGGATTTACTTTGATAATAAAACTTCGCGCGCAATCTTCTGGGCTAATTTGGGTGCCGCACCAGAGGAAAGCATTCCCAAATCAGCAGAAATGAAAATAAGATCAGTCGACTTCTTTTCTTCTTTTTCACGGTATATTGACTGAAAACCCTTGTCTCTCTTTCGTTTCTGAATTATATTGTAGACCATTCATAGGTCAAAAGATACCTTTCATTGGTCTAACTCAACTATTCTTCATCCATTAATAAAGAAAGAATGTTTTCAATACAATGCTTGTGATTAGTTTTTTCATGTTAACTTAAGAAAGTACACACACCACAAGGTTGAGTAATGGAAAATGTCCATACTAGTATAAAGTAGAAAAAATATTACCTCAGTGTTGATGAAAGTGGTGAATGTGTAATTGCACATCCACCACTAATCCCTAACTATTGATGCTTTGACTTCAACACAAGGTTCTCTTACAAGTGTCATACATTGCCGTATTTACTAGGGCAAGCGCTGTCCAATCTCCTCCCTAAAGGTGCCAGGCCTTAAGTCTAGGCCACACCTATGATTTTCTATTTGAAAAAGCACACCTTTTGGGACACGTCCACCTATTTTTAACGCTAAAACAACCAAACTTGCTGATAAAAATGGAGATTTTGGTTCAAAGGTGGAGCCTAAGGAAAAGGTTCTGTTTTTTGGGACGACAATAGACGGAGGTTTCTGAAGAACAAGATCGCTTTTATCGCCACTTTCGAGCGGATTTGTATAGAAAATAGACATCAAAAGCATTAAAAAACCAAACATCTATACGCTTGTGTGCATGACGAGTTTTCTTACCCTTACCTATAGACGAAAGTTAATACTCATTCAGACGTTACACTCGTTAAGTCGGGGCCTTGAGAGCAGTGATATTGTTAGGCATCTCTAGAATTAACACTTCATCAAAGAATGATGCACTTTTAGGGAATTTAAAAACATGAGTGTGGGAAAAACTTTTTCCAGAAGATCCAAGCAAATTCATTTTCTAGCATATCAACCTTTTTAAGTTTCAACTGGCCATAGTTCTCTTCTCTCAGGTAATTTTGGACACGGATTTCAAAGGGGGTGAACTCGATGGCTCTTAAGCATAAATCAAGCCCTAAGCCCCTTCAAAATACCTCCCCAAAATCAAAGGTCCAACCGAAAGAAAAGCCAATGGAGAAGGCTGGGTTTGATCGAGTAATAACGGACTCCAGCACATGATACTTTTACACCATAAAATGATACGTAAACCAATCAGCCACAGTGATTGAATTTTGTCTTACACCCAAATTATCCCTTTATCTTATTATGATTGTGATTGGCTGATTAGAGATCGCGTGTTTGAATGTATTCCACCCGGGAAATGCCATCATACAGTTTTTCCCTCACAACAAGACATGAAGTACAGTATTTGCGTGATCCGTGGGGGAGGGGTTAGTACATGGGCCAATTTTTGCTGGGTATGTGCTGCTGGCCTCCCACAACCCCTAGCCTATACTCCAAAATTTAGTTCGCTTGCATTCATAATTAAACCAAGATATATTTTAGTACATTTTATTTTTCAATATTTTATTCGGTGATTTTTAATTGTTTCATTGTTCGTTGCAGCATCTTGACCGATATAGCTCCTTTTATATTCTTTTAATGTAAAACTGGATCAAGTGAACGGCATCACTAGTTGTTTATTTCTTTTTATATCGAAAAAGAGAAAAAAGAAACAATAACAAATATGTCCAAAACTAAGATAGATATTCGGAAACGGGAAAGTTATCATAAATCTCTTCATAATTTTAAGATTTAAAAAAAAAAAGAAACAAAAAAAAACAAAAAACAAAACAGAAACAAAAAAAGAATAAAGAGAATTTGCGTACTCAGTTTACCCTAGTCAGCGCAACCCTTTTATAACTGTCTTATTGTCACTATTATTATCAATATTACTACTAATTTTCTGCACATTGTTCCTAGAATTTAGGAAGCTGCTGATTGAACAAAACGAACGATGAAAAAGTCGTAAATTTCTTACTCAAAGCTACGAAGTTGTTTTCCTTAGTAATGAAAATTTACTTGGACTTGAGCGAAACCATAAAATCATTTTATAGTTTGCCAAAATGAAAATTAAAAAAAAAATGGTTCATTTGAAACAGATATGTAACGAGGCTGGTATGGGATGAAGAAGATTATAATGAACCGCAATATTTGGTATTCTGCTATTATTCGCGTTTTCAAATCTCAACAGTATTTTCACACGTTGTGGAAATGAAACCTGGACCGATATTCACTGGGGAGAATTAGTTCTTACCAGTGCCAGAGGTAGCGCTTCCAAAACTGATATGAAAATTCGACCACTGGACTCTCTTAGAACTTTCCGTAAGATAAATAACAACACATAATTAAGTAAATAGTGATTTCCGCGTGTTCTGACCAGTTCAATGTAAAATTCACCCAGAAGAGTCGAATCTTCCATATTCCCTACTTTTACTGCGTTTGTGATTGGCTGATTAGTGATCAAGTGGCCATGCTAGAATTTGCATAGAATCCGCTGGTAAAACATCATCTTAAACTGTTTCCCTCGCGACCAGACATCAAGTGCAATAATTTGATTTGCATCTATAGTGCTGTTGACTCTATTTTATGTTCCTTTCATTCTTTTGGTGTATACTTTGTGAACTATGATTTGAAAATGCTGTAATTAAAAAATTATTCCGCTTGCTCTCGGAAGTAGCCAAAATATTTCTGAATCCAGTTTTCTCATATCTTACTCAGTGATTTATGCGCGTGGTATGAATTCTACAGAGGTGAAATCTGCACCGGCCTTATTTGTGCTGTTTTTAAACGATAGGGACGTGAAGAAAACTATAAGGTAATGGCAACGAGGAAGTCAAAATAAAGGATATCGTTGACAGAAAATAGTACTTAATGTTATTATTACCATAATAATAGTAATTATAATAGTTAGTGCATACGTTAAACCTTTGTTTAGACTTTGTGCGTTCTGACAAAAAAACCCAAATTCAAATGATTTAAGTTTTCGTTTGTAACGCGATGCCGCCTAGAAATAATGCTCCATTTACATAGCCTTGGGTACCTGAGACAACCTTTCCCCCCGAGTTACCCTGGACGAGCTACCTTTTCAATCATTTCTTTACAAAATTCAGCCGACCGTTTGCAGGAGGTTGTAAACTCGTCTCTGGTGGGCGAGACAACTTGAGGGGGCGAGTTGTCTCATCTCGGCAGGTAGGGTAGCCCGGACAGGTGGGGCAACTTCTTCTCATGTAAACATCTTGTCTGGCCGACCCGAGACGAGGCAACTGGAATAGAAAATGCGTGCGCACGCCATTACCAGGATGTTTACAGCAATTTTCTCCTATCGTCCGCCACTTTGTCAAATGTCAAATTCCATGTAAACGTTCTGTAAAGTTGTCTCGTGGAGAGAGTGTTTTCTCGGGTACCCTAGACCATATAAGTGGGCCTAAGTTATGCTAAAGCAGAGTTGAAGCGCAGTAAGAGACGGTATAAACATGAAGCCATTCGCGAAATTCTAACTTACAATAAACATTCATTTTTTCTAAGGTCCCTATTAAGAATTATTCTTTACTACAAGAAAACACTTGTGTACTTTTTCAATCTCTTTTAATTGCAAAGGTTCAGATTTCTAGAATATGCAGATTAGAAAAAGGACTACATCAGACTTAGCCATGAAGGTAATTGGTATTACGAATGTTTGATTTTTTCCGAACTTTATAGCATTTGTTTAAAAATTATATTAGTTGAACGTCAAATGAAAATATAACAAACGAACCCTTTATTGCACCAAAGTTATTTCTGAAGGATTTATTTAGACAATGTAGCGTTGTAAGCTATTAGTTGAAGTTTATTTATGTTTCTCTATTTTTCTGCCTTTCTAATACTACCTATCTAATGATATTTAAAGTTTTTGTTATTTAATGCTATTAATAAAACCATTTTGGATCATATTACTAAAGGGGTAAGGTTCTAAAGAAACTGTGGTGTTGCGTCTTTAGGATAGTATAACAGGGTAATTTCGTTCTATTAACTGAGTTGATAAAGTAAATTGGCCACCGTAAAAAGTTTCAAAGATGCATTTTCGAGCGTTAGCCTTTCGTCAGAGCGATAAACTGTTTATACGATAGCTTGTACGATAGCTTGGTGATTTTGTTCCCATGGCAACCCACCAGATCGTAGACCTTTACCTAAGCTCAAATATTTTCAAGCCTACAATGGTTTTTCATTTAATTTTTTGCCAGAAAAGCATCTTACACGTAATCTGACCAACATGTTAAAGTAGTGAGGTCCGTTTCAGTTTTGTTTCATCGTTGAACATGACTTTAAGGGAAACGATCCTTTCACTATCAAAGAGGAGTCTCTAATTTTGTTTTACCTAAGTCAGAATCATTTCAGTTTCAGAAATGATAATTGAATTTTGAGAAAGTTTTAAGAAGTTATTCGACTGAAAAAAGTATAACTGGATGGACGAAGTATTTCAGGTTGAATATCTGTGGACTTTTGGATGACACCATAACATAAAACAAATCACGTATAGAGCTTTACATAAGGGATGGAATACTGGGCTACCATTCATTGTAGACCAAAAATATTATCATTCATAGGTTGCCTACTACTTACTGCAAATGATGTTTGGTATGAGATAAAATCTCGATTTGGAAAGAGTTATCACGGAAATAAAAGGTTTCTGCTTTTCTGTAGTTCCACTAGATTTTCATAAAGACCTTTATAACTAAGGGGAAAATAACCTTTACCGCCTTCTAAATTACAGGGAAAAGGGAAAAGTAAACGAATAGGCTGGTTAGGGAATATTTATTAATAATAGGGAAAAGGCGCCTTTTAGTTTAGAGGAAGACATCAAATTATTATATATGAAAATGATCGAATAATCATTGTCATTTAATCAGCACCATACTAATTGCCTTCTTTTAACAGTTATAGCTAAACGTAAAGATACCGTTCAGGAATCGAGAATAATCTTTAAATTCTTACTAAGCGAAGGCCCTTACTGGGTTGGCTTGAGGTCGAAGCAGCACAGACTGAGCGCAGCAACATCTAAGGTAATGACTAACGTGATTGAAAACCTCGAACAAATTCTCACAAGATCTGTGAACAAGAACTTTTATGGCGAGCACATTCAAATAAAACTCTATTTCAATTAACTAAAAAAAGAATTCACTATTGAATATCGAAGTTTATTTTCCAGATTAAAATCTCAAAACTGGTTTTGACTCATCAAAAGTAAAGTTTTAAACTTGCAAACTAGGGCACTTATAAACAGAAAACTTTGAAAAAATTTAGCAATGCCTTGTTTTCATTCTCAGTGTCAGTGCTGTTTAGCAACATGTAGAAGAGGTCTTCGCTCTTGTCCTTATCCAAGGGAAAGAAAAAAACATCGAAAAGCAGTAACGAAGTCGACTGGTAAGGAAACGTAACAACCTTACCAGCTGAGATAAAACAGAAAATGCGACCAAAGGGGACATTAACGCTGGAGCGAATGCCAAGAAGTCATTGCCACTTGGAGGTCTGAAAGGACCATGGAGTATTTCCAAAACATCGCGGTTGACGACTTGCCCTCTGGTAGACTCTTGCCTTGGCCTTTTCGTTAATTTCTTTATAAACCAATAGATAAGAAATGGCAGAGGGATCATGCAGGCTGCTATAAACTCACCTCATGTTGTGGAAGATCTTTGGAGCTGGTAGGATCCGTAGTAAAGGACAATGATGAAGGGGATTAAAAATATTGCGATGTAAGCAAGGAGAAGATATTGCCACCATTGCATGCAAGGAACATTGGCATCGATGAACAACCACTTTCCCGATCCAATGGAGACACAACTCATTAGCTTTAAAGCCGTTTCTGCAAGGCTTTCGTATCCAAGCAACAATACTTCCATGACAACGGCCATCTAATGGATAAGGGACGGCTTTTCCTTGCGCATAACGACATTAAAAACATGATCCACGCCATAAATAAGGAAAAGGTTGGCCATTGTCAAAAACACTGTACTAGAGAGGAGAAGCTCTTTGGTTACTACGGTGAGTCCTACAAATGGACAGCCAAGGCTTTCATTGATCGATTGAACATGGAAGTTATAGGCTGAAATTACAAAGTGAATGAAAGATATCTTTCCAATAAGTTTATCCATCGCACCAACCATTACAGTCTCAGCCGCTTGACAGAAATAAAATGTTATTTTAAGATAGCCACTGTCGGGATGTTCACCATCGTCGATGTTGTTTTAGTTGTATTCTTCCTAATTCTGTTTTGAGTTGATAAACCAAAATATTTGGTTTCTAAGGATGATAAGTAGCGGAGGCTTTATCAATAGATAGAGCACCAGTGTGATTGTTAGCACCATTGTCACGATCCACACAAAGTAGTTGCCGCATTCTGTTGAATTGCGGCATTCAGTCGAGAAAAGGAGTTTCAGTGAAACCTTTTGCACATTGTACCCAGAGGGTGCCGATCCTGTTCCCCTGGCAACTGTTGTAATATGTTATTGCAATTGAAGGACAGTAATCTTCCGGACTGGCTAAAAACTCTAGCGACCGTGGATGTGTGGACGTTGGATAGCCCCAAAACTTTGGCTTTGCTGCAATGTTGTTTTCAATGCAGGTGGCTCTAAATGGACATCGCAGGCAGTGAATAAGATATGCCACAACTAGTCCTCGAGATGTTCCCCTTTTTAGGCCGTAATAACCAGGAGCGCAGGATCTGCAAGAATATTTCAGAGAAGTAACATTCAATATGCAAGCACTCTTATTTTTTTCCGTGTATTGAAGATGTGTATTGTTCTCCAATAGAAGCTGTTGTCCTTCACAGCATTTTATCTCAGAGTTCTGGTCTATATCGACAAATCCTCCACTAACGATGTCAAAAACCGGATAGGTGTTCCTGTTCGTGACCATAGACATCATAGATGTGTTTATAAGCTATAACGAACCTGCGCTTTCAGGATAAATGAACGTGCCTGTCTTTGATGTAGCCATGTTACTAATAGTCACGTCTTTTTTGTTGGAAAAAAATGAGCAATTAAGTAAATCTACTCCACCAGTTCCATACGCACAGTACACGTGTCCAGCCTGTTGAATGCCAAAATTGTCACGGAAGATACATCTTCGGAATGTTGTAAAAAAAAGTGAGTATCGTGTCGTAAATATTATTAACAAAAGTGCAGTTTTCAATGAGGATATCAATCGGAAATGAGCAGTTTTTCGGTTGTGAAGATTCTATATGCAGGCCGATTTTAAACGACATTAGCGTGACGTTTACCATCTTGATGCAGTATTTGGGACTTATCAACAGGGATCTCCTTTTTTATATATTGCTAACTATCAAGCTGTCTGAAATCATTGCCATGCCTGCATTACCATTCCCGGCTAGTATTGGGACAAAGATTCCTTGTCTTGCTTCTGTAGCAGTGTCCTCACAAATGCATCTCTAAATTGTCCCATTGGTTTTACCCTGTGTGGTAATCACGCGCAGAGCACCAGCCACAGTGATTTTCATCTTCCTTTTAAACGTGGACCGTTCTATGACGACATTTCCATTTTTAAGAAAAACTTCAACAGCCTCACATTTGTGTTCTGCTCGATGATTACATTTCTAAGGCCAAAGAATAAATTGTGTGGACCTGACCGATTATATTCGACAAATATGGTGCATCCGTTATTTGCTCTGCAGTAAGAAAAAGTAACGTTAATGTGCTCAATTTTCAAGAATCCTTTGGGACTGTTCGCAAAAAGCGGTCCTCCAATGTCTGCTTTATTTTTACGAAAGTGGGAGTTCGTAATTCTCAAAGATGCGTTTATATAAGTCATGAACGATAGGCTTCAACCTCTGTGCCTTGTTACCTCCAGGTTACTAAGACGGGAATCTTGAATGTCTATATTAGCTCTGGAAGACTCAATTTTGATCCAACGCACATTCTTGTTGTAATAGCAATTTAACCTAATGAACTTTGCTCTTGTTTCCCTCGAATGAGAAGAAAGCAAGCTGCGCTCAAGCAAAGAAACTTCTGGTTTTAGATTCAGAAAATAGTCTTTAAGATTGAAGTGGTTGTGATGTAGTTTTATATCTCTGTAAATCTCGTTCGTAACCGCAGTTGGAACGTTGACACTGATAAAAGGACCTTTATTGCTAATGAACTGGGTTCTACAGTAAGAGATAGAATTGTAAACTGGATCGAGCAACTTCTTTGACTCTCGGAGTCAATCCCGTTACGAGATACATAAACATTCGGCGGGCCTACCCCTAAATCAAAAGAATTGGAAGAACAAAGTCATCAACTACTAGCTGCTGTCAAATTAGTTGCACTTTGTATAATAAACATCTTAAGGAGGCTCCATAGGGTGTTTTGACCGCGGGAGATCTGGTTGCGAACATAGCGGGAGCTTTAAAAGCAACAACATGAAAAACAAACTTGGCGCCTCGATACAATGAAACGATTGTTATTTGGAAAGGTGTGTTCAAACAGTTTAAAACCATACAGTTTTTATGTGATGGAGTCTAGGGTTTCCAGTGATAGCACCTGTAAAATCAATAGGGTTTTTTTAGGGAAGAAAAAGAAGCAAACCGAAAAGAAAACACGGTGGGAAAGATTGCCAAAAGACAATAGGTTCCAATTTTAAGTATGCGCAGATATAGATCTTGGCGAAGTTCTATTCCATTACGTAATTTTTTGCGACAAAGAAAATAGGGATCCATCGAATAACATTTATTGCGTTTCCCTCGATGGAATTTCCTAAGATTTGCTGGACCGTTAAATATATTTGTGCCCTTCCTAGTGGCTGTTGACTAAAAAAAAATCATAAGACCGAATTTGATAGAAGAAGAAAACACGAAATTGCAAATAGCGGGGAAACAACCTTGGAAACTCCTGTTTTTTTCGGCTTTTAAATGATCGGCAGGAAACATTTCACAAATCGTGAAACTTTTGAGAGATTTCAATAAAGGAAATTGAAACAAATCAAAGGGAAAGCCAAATTGTCACTGGCGAGCGCCTCCCTTCTTGGAGCCTTAGCTTAATAACGAAAATCATTTTGTTAATATTCACTACAGCAAATGATATTCTGCACCTTTCTTATCACCTTTTAATGACTTTTAGTGGCCTTGAAAAACCAAAAGATCAAAATTTTCTAGAAAAACATGACTCTGGCGCGCGCGCCAAAATCGAGCAAAAACCTCATGGAGCCTCCTAAAGCGAGATACTCCTGCAGCAGAAAACTGATTACTTTTCCCAGTTTTTGTTTACGTTGTAAGCAATTTAAAGCTTTTTCCTACAACAATTGGTAACCAATATCATATACTGTTTGCTAACCTGCAAACAGTATATGATATTAGGTCCCGGTAGTTCGAAGGGTGAATAACGCCATCTTCTGGACAACTATCTATCCGGTGGACCGCCCACTACGTTTTTGTTAACACTTATCCGCTGCCGGGATAGCGATTTATCCGTTAGATAGCGTTATGTGCCAGAGGTACCCATCTTTGCATAAGAATCGATGTGCATGATACCTTATCACGTTATTTTTCTTCATTTCACTTCATTGATTTCGGAAGTCAACCTGCTGTCTAAAAAAACGAAAGCGTAAAATAGATTCTACAGAGTTTTATGTTACCTGAACTTGTGTTTGAGAAAGCCAAAATTATGAGAGCCGTTATGACAGTTTATTGGCAGGCCATAACAAATCTCTGCGAAGGCAAAAGACTCAAGCATGCATTCCTCCTCCTTCCCTCAGCATTTTTGTAATTTAGAGTGGATCGATCAAATGGTTGGCAAAAAACTGACAGATAGTCGGAAAGCGAAATTCAATCAAACTAAATCTGCATTTCAGACTAATTATCTGACGCATACAGTTTCCGATAACAATTCTCAACAATCCTTCGCTGGGTCACCGATGGGTCTCAATGAGGTTGATAAGGTGAAAATCTTAACTACTCTAACCAAGGGCTGGCCTTGGCAGTGATTATTCAATCTGGACTACAAACCAGCGCGAGCCCTCCTGAAAGACTCTTGTGATTGATTTGAAAAACTCCTTTTTTCCACTAATTCGCTTGCCAAGTTGTTATCAGACAGTTTACTATCGGATAGTTCAATAAGCCAATCACGTTCAAAGTTGTAGTTTAAATCAACTAAACATGCAAATTTTCTCTTTCTTTCATAACTTAGCAATTCTTCTTTTCTCGGAAATTGTAATTTTTATAATTAATTGGTAATGAGACTTCGTGTCGTCAAATTCAGTCTGTAATCATTCTCATGATGAACAAATCGGACTCCCGCTACGCAACGTCCGATTTGGTCATCACTCGTTTGATTACAAACCGAATTGGACCCCCTTACTCCTATTACCATTCATTAAATCGTGACTTTTTACCCACAATTCTATTTCTCGTCTTAATTTTATACCCCCATCCTATCTACAAAAAAGCCCTCTCCATATTGGTACCAAAACATTCTTTATGTGCGCTCAGACCAGTAGATATTTTTACGCCAAGAGGCGTTTTGGTTTTCGTTGTTAATGGTCACGAAATACAACGTGTAAACGGCAGGCTCCTCGAAACTATTGCAAATTCTTTTGGACATTGAATATTTAACACCGTATAAAATATAACCTAAGTTCGCACAATGGTAATACAGAACTCTCGATATGCTCATACATGGCTGTTTACGTGAATCTCTAGACGCAAACGCTACTTGCAGATCGACTGAACACTTCTAGCGAAGTCACTTGACCTGATTACCAACAACTTCAAATTTCTTACCATCGTTCTAAATATAGTGGAAAAAAAAGGTAGAACAGAATGTTATGTCAACTTCAAAAAATGTAAATTTGTTTCGCTTTCCAACCAACTGGTTAGATTTTGTATGGCTGTCAATTTTAACAATAGAAAGAGTTTTTTTTTAATTTTTTTTTAATTTTCTTTAATTATCAAGTACATATTCGAAACCTTATTTAGCCCCCATGTTATTAAATCAGTCGAAAGTCGGGTCTTAAGTCCAGTCCAGAGCTCCATAACGTAGTGTATTGAGGATTAAGTAAAATGGCGTTAACTTTTAATCAAGACAGACATCATCTTAATGCAGTGGAGCTGATGAGCCACGAGTAGACCGTCATTATTATTGCTTCTGTAGGACCGTTTTTTCACTCACGAATACGTTTGAGGCCATGAGCAAGGCCCGCGAGCCGGTGAGAAGTCTGCTAGCGGCGTACACTCATGATGAGCCAGCTCCCTCGCAGCTTTCTCCTGGCTCGGTTTGCTAAACGCCTTAACAACCGAACATCAGTATGCATATTCTCCATACTGTTCTCTATACATTTCCTAAGGTGCTGGCAAGGAAAATTAGCTTAACGATCCAGATCTAGAGCTTCTACAGCTAAAGATTGTTCACATGACCTTTGTGTGTGATTCAGGGTGATATTGTGAGGAGAAATTAGATGCTAGACCCTCTTAGGGGTTAAACTGTTAATACCTTTTCTTTACTCGCGGGCGAGAGAACGCTCGTGCCACAAAGCTAATGAAGGTATAGATGACGTCATACGTTTTTTTCTTTTCGTTATTGCCTGAGATTTACATTGGAAGGCTCACTCGTGTCAAAAATTAACTACTAGTGCAATGACTTCCCAAACTCTATCATCATAACACGATTTTAATGAATTTTTTTTAGGAAAGTTTCCCGTGTTTTCGTTAGTTGATGGGTTTACTCATAGGAACATAAAAAAAAAAAAAAAAAATACTCAAACAAATTGTTACAAAACAATTCATAAGTACATCATTAACACATCATAAAGTGCCCGCCACTAAGACCACTAATTCTTCATCAGCAAACACAAGGGAACCGTTCAATACCTTAGACCGGCGCGTTATTTAACGAAGCTTAACAAAACGCAATAAACTTTAGCTGACAGAATGAAATTTACACCTGGGAAAGCCTGTCGCTACCAGCTCTATTTGTTGACAAATGGGCCCAGATGTTTATTTTTTTCCCTTCAGGACTCTTAACTTTTCTCACAGACTTTGTGCCAAAAAGGAAAAGACTTGAAAAGTTTTTTTATCTTGCGACGAACAGCCAAATTTGTGAAAAGTGCCACTAAATGCGCTAGCTTTTTAAAGTTACTCAAAACCTTTTGCCGACTGCAACACGTCAAAAAAGCTGTTGTCAAGGATATTACTCACAAATTGAAAACGATACCTGACAGGAATATTGACTTCGTAAAGCACAGTCTTTTGTTTTTGTTTTAAAGTAACGAATATGTTGAAATTTCTCTCTAAACGACATAACTAACCCGAAAATTTTGAAACTATACAATTAAGTGTTAATTATAGTAGAAATCCTATTTTAAAAGATGCTCGAGTTTAAGTCAGTCAGAATCTTTCCCAGATAGGAATGAAAACTTGCTCTGGTAATTGACTTAGTTTTATATCTCGTGTTTTTCAAGAGCGATCAGACTGAGTTATCCATTGACACTTCAAAAGTGCTTGATGGCACTGTCATCGTCCTAATTCTGTCCCTTGACCAAGCACCCCTAAATGCAGATCACACGTAGAGATTATTTCAACCAAAATAGTTCCCTTCTTCTAACCTTCTTTAATCAATTTTATCATCCATAAATTAAATCATTATCTAACTCACACAGTTATGGCGCCTATCAATGTTAAAATCATTACAACTGTAAACGACATTTCTTGACCTTTCTATCTCAGTCCATGATGAATAATGTCAGAATTAGTTTTGTGAAGTTTACTACGAGTGTTTATAACAACTTTAAATTATTACAATCGCTTCATTTGCCCTCATTTTGATTGAAGCCGTTATCACTCTCTGTGTTATAGTATTGATCTTTTAAAGCACTGCGTATACTACAGACATCTCTGGTATGATATGGTATGCCCACTCTTCTCTTATTCTACTCTTCCCACAAAAACTTTTCTTGAACTCCCGTTAATAATTAAACTCCCCAAAATACTCGTAAAGCTTAAAATATAAGTTATAAAAGTTGTCTAAGAGTAATTTTCAATGCGTTTCAATGGCCAAAATTTGAATGTGGATATCTTTTTAGACGCCCGATTAGCTATTACGGGTACAACAAGCGCTAATCATCGTTCATCTCGGCAATTCCTTGCCATCTTTGTCTTATTTCAGGGTGAATGATTACTAGCAGTAATAAAGAGTTAATTTACATAATCAACTCACTTGATAAAACTCAATTTATCCGATAGCATCCCCTACCGACGCAGC
This sequence comes from Pocillopora damicornis, assembly GCF_964200805.1. Taxonomy (NCBI): domain Eukaryota; kingdom Metazoa; phylum Cnidaria; class Anthozoa; order Scleractinia; family Pocilloporidae; genus Pocillopora; species Pocillopora damicornis. Next base: position 8,310,311 of record NC_142680.1, on the reverse strand, counting down.
GCAACAATGTCTCCAGAAAGATACCTCCTTTAACTAATTGTAGTTTCCCAATGTTATTTTTTTATTTTTTTTTTTTTTATTTTTTAATTTCAGCCTTTGTTAGTAATGTCGCTGGACTATGTCACTTATTTCCCATCTGTCTCAATAGAAATGGAATTAACGTCATTGTTATGGTATGAGGAAAAGCAAGTCGCCACTAATGTAAAGTGTTCTCTGGTGTTATATTCATTCAGAAGAGCTCGATGAGAACGGAAATAGAATAATTAGAATAACATGTGTAATATTATTTGGGTCACCGACGTAGAATTAAAGCTTGCAGTTCGCAGCAATATCGTGCGAGAAATGATATCTCAATTCCATGTATCATTTAGCACTACGCTGTGGCCATATGGTTGGAGCCAAGTACGGTGTTGAATAGATTAAGTAGCCGGTAGTCAAAAATGTTTGGCCACATTTTCATAGATGTTCTTTTGAACTTCTTGAGGTTATCAAAGTTAAGTGATGTCGAGGGATTCCTGAAACTGTTTATTTATTGAGTTTACGAAATGTGCGACCTTGGATATCCTTAATTTATTTAGTTCGCTTGAGATATATATATAACGCGAGCTAAGGCCACAAACATGATATTCAATGGCTCTGCCCGAGTTATGTAACAAGAACTTCAAGTTACTTCACGAGATAAACTATTTTTACCTAGTTTCGCGATGTTTCTAACTCAATGATATATATTTTTTTTTTTTGGCTTAAGAATTCAAGTGGCTTATTACCTCCAAGCATAGCGAGAGAACAAGCGACTCCTCCTTTTTTGTTCACTTAATGTCTGTCACAAAATATTTTTGTCTGGTTCAAAAATTCCTGACTTCCCCTAGAAACTAATTTGGAACGAAAGGAAAATAGCCAAATAGTTTCGGTACTTTTTTTCACGCGTTTGGCTACAATACAAACGATCTTTTGAATATTTCTATTTTAGATGAAGAAAACATATTTTTGTCTACAATACTGTGATCGGTCGGCTGATACGTTGATAATCGTTTCATGTCAGCAATGGACTTAAGTAAAATACCGGAAATTGTTGCTTTGAACATTGAAAATTTAACGTTCACATGGATTGAGGCAGAAGACTTCTTGTCCCCGTCTTTTTTTTTTTTTTTTTTTTTTTTTTTTTTAACAACGGAAGAACGGTTCTTCAAGTGATTCTTTCCGCTCTCCATAGTCTGAAGACTACATTCGACAAAACATTAGCTCTTAATGAACGTGTCTGCATTCCAAACTAAACTTTTGAAGCCCTATCAACATAATCAATAAGGAGCTGAAGCTTTACTTCATATTGATGATTAGTTGTAGCTCAGGCGTACCATTCATTTTACTGGCAAGATCTTTATTCGCCATGTAAGATGCAAACCCCCATTGTGAGAGTGTGCAACAATAGAGGTTGGTAAAACAACGAAGAGCGCATTTCAATCCCTGCACGACAAGTTCTACTTTGCGTGATTAATGCTGATGTAGCGCCGCCTACGTGCGCGACCTTGACAATCCCTCTTGACAACTTCTCTCGAAGAAGTAAATTATAATGAATTTGCCTTATGATCGCTCAAAGGGAGAACAGGATATTGATGGGCGATTAAGTTGAAGAGAAAACGTAAAGCATCATTAAAATGACATCATGGCGACAATGGAGTACGATTTCACACGACAACCACATGGATCGGCATTCATTGAGGTCTGGATGACACACATTTTGGATTTATGTTCCAGTTGCTCAAAAATTGCCTTCAATGCATCTACAAGCACTCGATGGCTCGATAGCCGTAAGAATCAGCCTTAAAAGATGTACAGTGTCATGAATAATTATGATGATTAGAAAAAGGGATGTTTTCATTCGGCTGCGATTTTTTTTTTTCACGACAGATGTTTGAGTCGGGAGAAACTACTTTGCAGCTGTTTCGAGGCATTCTGCCGGCTATTTTGAAAACCTATGAAAATCAGAGGCTGAGTAATGACAGCAACCAGTCGATCGCTCAGTCACTGCAATCGGATGATTTTCCCCGAGGGGGTTTTTTAAGGCACCTGACTCTTACATTATAGGGTGTACTTCTAAATACACCAAAAAGTTGCAAAGTTATCAATGGTGAGCGGATAATTTTGTATTCAATCCATGGCCCGAAATAGGCACACACGTTACACAATCCGAAAACTTTTTCACTTGATGTTTGTCAAAATTATTCTTGCGACATTTGTTCGCGTGATCCCGTTTTATGACAACTAGTTTTCCGATATCTTCACTTTCCCCCATTTTGATTGACACGGTAATCACTCTCTTTGTTACAAAATTGAGTCATCAAGGAATCAAAAATCCTAAATACAATAAATAAATCTAATATAAGAGCTGAGGAATAGCAGTTCTCTCAAAGTTTTGTTGTTTGCAAGCAAGACTGCACGATAAGAAGACAATTAGAATAACGTGTAATATACATAATATTTCTTGGGTCAACAATAAGGAATAATACAGGTTTACCTCAGTAGGTTGTAACAACATCATATCTGAAGCTAAGTGACATACCAACCAGTAATAATTATATTTCCGATATATAATGAGCTCGGAAATCCGGCACATTCACTGAAACCACAAGTCTGATCACTTTGGATAACTTACCTTATAGATATTGGGTCAGCAATAATGTAGAAGACAGGTACAACTCTGAAGGTTGTAGCAATATCGTATGAAGAAGTGCACATCAGTCGATGATCATTCCATTCCATATGAAACAATTAGCATTCCAGCACGTTCTTCGACGCCACAAATGCAATATGCAATGGATCCGTTAGGTTTATCAGTTTAGCGGATTAGCACTTTCTTTCCTTATTTCATCATGCTCCTGACTCATCCAAAATCTTAATCCAATTATTCACGCCACAAATTTGCGTGGCCTATCAAGTTTATACTAAGAGAGAGAACAGCCCACTCGTCTCTTATTCTTCTCTTCCCACAAAAACTTTTCTTGAACTCCCGAAAATAATCAAACTCTCCAAAATACTCGTAAAGCTTAAAAGGTAAGTTATAAAAGTTGTCTAAGAGTAATTTTCAATGCGTTTCAGTGGCCAAAATTTGAATGTGGATATCTTTTTAGACGCCCGATTAGCTATTACGGGTACAACAAGCGTTAATCATCGTTCATCTCGGCTATTCCTTGCCATCTTTGAATGATTACTAGCAGTAATAAAGAGTTAATTTACATAATCAACTCACTTGATAAAACTCAATTTATCCGATAGCATCCCCTACCGACGCAGCACAACAATGTCTCCAGAAACATACCTCCTTTATCTAATTGTAGTTTCCCAATGTTATTTTTTTTTTTTTTTTTTTTTTTTAATTTCAGCCTTTGTTAATATTGTCGCCGGACTATCTCACTTATTTCCCATCTGTCTCAATAGAAATGGAATTAACGTCGTTGTTGTGAATAAGCCGGTTTTTGTAGACTTTCCAAGCATAGTAATGAGTAGATTTACCAGAACAATAAGAGTCCCCTTTTTTGAGTTTTTTATCAAATCCAACACTAAATATATCGCAGGTTGGCACCATTAGCTGAAAAAGTTTGAATGATAGTTTGACCGCGGAGGGCATACCCATATCCATGTGGCGGAAACCGGCGTTTTGCACATCTTAATTTTATTGCATGAACTTGCACTGTTGAAGGATGACAAAGAAAGGACCTTCCATTAAAAAGCTTCAGCTTCATCCTGATTAATTTTGCTTTAAAAATTGCCTTTAGTTTGAATTCATAACGTTTCTTTAATTTTTATGATAATAATCGGTTTTGCCCGACGCCAAAATGTCGATGTCTACTTTATTCGTTGGTTTTGACATGTTCGTTTATGGCTAAATTTTGTCAAATGTAGTCTTCAGACTCTTGCGACCGGAAAGATCCGCTGGAACCGCTCTAAAACGTGTAAAGTGTAGACATCTCACTCGTTCGTTGCGCTCACTCGTGAGCTATCGAGTTAAACATTCGAAGAGAAATTCCATATCTACGCGCGCCCATGTATTATTCTCTATGTAATAAATGTTTCAGAGTGGATTTATCAGTGCCAGTTGATTTGCTCCAATAAATTGGTAGCTTTCCCTGCTTAAGTTTTAGAATGAAGAGATGAATCTTAAGATATATTTTGCAGAAATGCGTTCAACAACAATCTGCTAAGACTGATCAACAACTGCCTAACATTGAGCATCTAAGTTATCCTGACTTTCGATAAAAACAAAGCCTTAGCTCTTCCTCTGGCGATAAAATATCTTCTATCCCACGATTTGACAGAAAAAAAAGGTTTGTTTCTTGTCATAACTGCATATTGTATATTTGTCCTTATCCATTTGATTCTGATCTTAGCGAGCTATCTTAAACGCAGGTAAAACTGATCCGCTAGAAAGAGTCAGTCCTGTTCCTTAACTGTCAAGTGAAAGATAACTCCGGACGCGAATTCATAAAATTAAATACTCTGACCTCAATAATTGATCAATATATGGATCTATTGATTGATTCATTTGTCGATGGTGAGATTGCATGGCTCTCTTACTGTCCTTGCAGTTCAGTGCATTTAATTTGGGTATGCTATGACACATTCACAAGTTATGTGCCCTCGTGTTATCAAAGCTAATAATCAAATGAGGAGACAACTCTCTAGAATCGAACACGAGATCCTCAAATAACTAATGGCGTCCACTTTATGGCGGATCAGTGAAGACAAGCTGTTTAAATAATTTAGTTGTAACTCATTTGTTGTTTTAATTGTGCGAGATAATTGAATCGGTTTAACAACAATCAGTGGCCGTCTTTCTAACGTCGCCAGATGAAATTATATTTAATTTTTCGGTAGAGTAATTTAAGAAAAGCAAAATCAATCTTCAGTTAAGGCGGGAGAAGTATAAGGTTTTTGAATATAGCATGATACTTTGCATTTCCAAGTTTAAAATAAACTCAATTCTCCTTGAATGGTACACTCAGCGATGGAAAATTTTAGGAAGAAAAACTTCTCAGATGTAAAACGCGTAATCTTTCGTCTTATTTCGCTGTAGCGATGAAAAGGACCGCCTGCTGTATTTCTGTGTTTTCTGTGTTTCACCGTTCCCCAAAGTGTAAATCCTCTCTCATTAGGAGATATAAATTATACAATAGGAAAGGAAGGAAATGGATCATTCGTAAGCCAGTAACGTATTTTGCAACGACTACTTTCGATAGTTGGAAATATTTTATAATAAGTGGTCTGCTATAGTGGCTCTTAAGGCAACATGAAACTACGCCCCATTTCATTATTTACAGTTACAGTATTTTAAAACAGGCCGAAAATATCTCGTTTCATCCCCACAAGAAATTAGATATCCTTCCACTTTTACCGCTTGTGTATAACTGACTTCCGAAAGTTGAATCGATGCTAGCTATATCACGTCTTCCACAACACCTATGAAATTACAGGTTTAAATTCATTGTCGGAATTTTCAAATTTCCGCGAAAATAGACGACCTTGAGAGCCTGTTATATTCGATATTTACGTGGAATTTCCGGAAATTTCTATTGAATACAACTATTTTGTAATTTGTGACATCAAGAAAACCAAACCCAGATTTCATCACAACTTGCCTTTGAATTATAGCCAAAAAACCCTCATTTGTTTCAATAGGCGAATTTCCTTCAGATTACACGGTTGCAATTGCTCATGTTAAAAAAACAAAAAAACAAAAAAAACCAAAACAAAACAAAAACCATTATCAAATACAAGTTACGGAGGAAATAAAATGTATAGGAAACTATAACAACATAACATCAGCGGAAAATTACAACACAAAGATGGTTACAAATTCGCGCCTTTCCTCTGATAGGGAACAAGAGAGATTTAACACCCACTATTGTCAAAGTAGAAGAACTCAGTGCGCAAACTTAGCTTTCTTGACCTTACACGAGTTAGAAAAGCAATTGTTCTCACGAAATTTTCGATCTTGCGTTAGCCATTCCCTGAGCCTTTTGAAGAAATGCTTGTGAAAACACAGCCAGTGCTTGTAATCCACATTTAAGAGTTTGTAATCCATAATTGCGTGATAACAAATAAGATTTGTAAGTGTCAACTTTGAGTGATGAAACGGTTCGATTTCTCCCGTCCATCTCAGTAAAGTACTGTATCAGGAGAAATATTTTTGCTGTGCGATATTGAGAATTATTGGTCCAACTATCAAAATAATATTCATCACTTTTGGGTCCCTGACCAATTATGTAATGACCACTTTGTAAGTTTTGCTCGAAGCCGGGTATTGGGAGCGCTTCCGACCTCTCGCTCTGTCGTTTAGGGCCCAATTAGTATCTGGAAGGCACCACTTCGAGTGGAACTTCTTTTGTGCTGTTGCTTTAAGTGCCGCTCACCTGTGTGGATAGTCTTTTTACTAGTATTTCACCTACATGTCAGCACATAATTCACATTTATCAGATAAAGATATTGACGGTTGAAGAATTTAGATATATGAAAATTCACATATTTGCACTGCGGTGGAGAGATGAAATTAGAAGATCCTCGCAGCTACGAACACTACTGAAACTAGTAGTTGTAAATAGGACCTGAAAAAAAATTCAGGCCCGTACGGGATTTGAACCCATGACCTCTGCGATACCGGTGCAGCGCTCTACCAATTGAGCTAACAAGCCAACTGGGAGCTGGTCAATGAATTGGGTACAAATAAACATCCAAGTGAATGAAGAATTTAGATATATGAAAATTCACATATTTTAGATATTTCCTGTTGAACAGGAAATGTCGAAACAAGGTGAAATTAAAGGGCATGTAAACCCAAAAATACATGTTTTTCTTATACTATGTAAAAAGTGGCGTAGAAAACGAATTTGAAATTAGTTTTGTCCAATTCGACTTATTTTAGGAGAAAATCGGCATTTTCAACTGAAATTCCATTTCCGGTAAAAACAATAGCGAGAAGTCGTGACGTAAGCGGTGGAACCAGAATATTGCGCAACACATATTCCCCAGTAAAACTGGTGTGGGAGTTCGTGTAAGTAGCGGTAGTTCTGAAGATGTTATTTCAGAAGATAGCGACTCGAATGCCTTAAGCTTAGTACATGACAGCGCTGGGGATAATCCAGAATCTTCAGGAGAGTCTGGGCCACGTCCTTAACAATATGAGCCGCGTAGGGTTCACCGAAGCGATCCGCACGAAGACAGTACAGAACATGTCGACAGCGATGCGACCGTCTCGGAAACTCAGACTGGTATTTAATTTACTTTGTGATTTATTTGTATTTAACATGAAAATGCAATAAAGCGAGGGTACAATCTAAAGGAATGCAACAGAATTTTTTTAAACTTGAGCTTCTGAGAGTGTTTTATATAAAATTATCAAAGGTGCGAGTGTGGAACTTGTCAACCAATGCCGACAACTCATGAAAGTGTTTGTTGTACGGAAATCGGGCAATTTTGGCAAAATGGCCTGAAACCCAGATAAGTTGTACCACTGAGTATCCAGGTTTTCAGTCAATTTGCCTTGATTTCTGGGTGCTGGAGACGGCCAATTACGCGTACAGGCAGCAGCAAAGCACAGCTAATCACACCGGAAACGAATAAGCTAAATATTTTCTGTTTCATCTGTTTTGTTACATTTTGAGATCGATTTACTTGAGTTGTTTCTGCCATTGATTTAATAATACAGTACTAGAGCTAGTTGTTTTTCGCTTCTTTCCTGGCATGAAATTTCGCTGAATTGCCTACAGATAGCTTGTTCGTTGGTGTTGGGGATATCTCGGCAAACACTTTAGGGTCGCTGTGCTATCTTGTGCGGTAAACAATATCCTTCATCTCAGAAGCATTTCCATCGATAAACAAGTTGTATCATGTACATTTCCTTGTGTGGCCTTCATAATTATCCAACCCTGTTTGTGTTTGCTTCGATTTAAAATATTGAAAAGATAGTTTTGCAAGCTGAAATCAGGATCTTTTAAGTTGTACTTAAAATGATGAATTTTGTCCTACTGACCTTTGAATGTATTTTCACTGCTGTGAAAACCGTGACACAAATTCTTCTGCTGTTTCTCTGCAGGGTTTCTCAAAGGAAGCACCAAGTGGGACTGGCATGGATTTTCTTATAGAACATAAGGGTTGATTATGGGATCCTGTATAGAATTCTTTGTATCGAACCGACAAAATTCCAGATCACGTTATTACACACTGATATCAACGAATTCTCTTTCTTTGATACGTGTTTCGAATTCAGGCGAAGGTTCAGACATGTCAGTGTCTTTTACGGGCTCAGCGCTGGCTCCCGAACAACTGGCTTCCCCATAATCTTTCATTAGATGAGAAAAAAGATGTTTTTAGAGAACCAATAGCTTTTGTTGTTTAATTAACAAAACGTTTTCATGTAAATCGATTTTGTACTTTCTCTGTTGACCTCTAACTTTTGAAGAGCTCAACTTCTTTCTCAGTTCGGTCGGCCACTTTCGAATCCTCGTCGTCTGCCGACTGTATGGGTCGTTTTTATACTTCCGAATAATTTGCTTCTGGTGAGGCCTGAATCGTCGGTACAGCACCAGGAAGAAAAATGACTACTACAAACAACAGAACGTTCGAACGGCTCGACGAAATCGGCTATTTTCACTTGAACAAATTTCACAAATTGTCGCTTCGAATTTGCGTCATTTGGAAATATTTGCATTGTATGCCCAGTTTTTTTTGAATCAGTACAAAACTGGACGACACAACGCTTTACCATTACGAAAATATTGAATATATTGAAGCAAAATGTAAGTAAAAAAAATCATGACGAGACCAGCAAACAACGGCTGTAGAAAAGACTCCTTCATGCCTCACGCGATTATAAAACGAGACTTTGGAGGATCCACCCGTGACGTCACAGGAAAGATGGCGCCATTCAAGATGGCGAATGTTTCGAATTTGGAAGGGCTTTTACAAAGTGAAAATGGACTTTTGAGAAAAAACGAATGGTACCTTTGGTGTACTTGATATATTTACTAAACATCTATGTGAAAAGAAAATGAACGTTTTTTGGGTTTACATGCCCTTTAGGATAATCGTGTTAGACTAGCTGATTCCCTGACAATAGGCGAACCGACCCCGTGTAAGATTCCGGTAATATAATAGACGTACAAGTTCTTGTGAACTCCTCACATGACTGGCTAGAGACGAACTATAAAAACAAAGGTGCGCCTTGTTAAAACCCTGTGTCAGAAATTCGCAATATGATAAGAAATATAAGTTCTTTTTAATTAAGTGGTAACGGAAGTTCTAAGCTTTCGTGAATTGAAACAAAAGAGGGTTATCTCCCCTTGCTTCCTTTGCATATGTCTTAAATTAAAATTCGCACGCACTTTGTCAGTTCTTGAACGGAACGCCAAGAAAGAGTGCGGTAAGAAAAACTGATAAGTGGTCTAGGTGAACTTGGTAATAAGTTAAGTCCTATCAGTCCTTGCCATCATACTTTTTATGAAAAGGTTTGATTCTTAATTTTCTTGAAGTTGTCAAATTGTTATTATCATTATTATCATTATTACCATTTCATTTTCTATTTTTTATTCTTTAAATTTTTTTGCAGCCTTTGTGAATAACATTGCAAACGAGAGACCCGAAGAATTAAAATGAGGAGCAAACAACAAGGAATAGGTATGTAACATCTGGATGGTCGGTATAAAATTTTCAGTGTAGACTTACGCGCTAAGATCTACTGCTTATTTTTTTTAATAAAGGACTGTAAGCGGGGCTTAAACGCGGCTCTTAATTTAGTAATCAGAATGAGCTCTAAAAAAATCGACGGCAAGGAATAAATCTCAAAACGTCTATTTTCAACTACTCGTTTCAGTAGTGTTCTTAGCTGCGAGGATCTCTTAATTTCATCTCTTCACCGCAGTGCAAATATATGAATTTAATATATCTAAAATCATCATTCATCACTCGGATGGTTTATTTGGACCCAGTTCCCAGTTGGCTAGTTAGCTCAATTAGTAGAGCGCTGCACCGGTATCGCAGAGGTCATGGGTTTAAATCCCGTACGGACTTTAATTTCATTCGGGTCCTATTTTCAACTACTCGTTTCAGTAGTGTTCTCTGCCGCGAGGATCTCTTAATTTCATCTCTTACCTCATCGCAAATATATGAATTTCATATAACTAAAATCAACATACGTCTCAAAATGTTTCACCATCTGCTTCATGCAGTAAAAAGAACAGTCAGTTTACTTTTAATGCTAATGGTAGCACATAACACTATTTGTTTATTTTTTTCTGAGTTCTGTACAATTCAATTTCAAAACTCGATCGGCTTGTTCAATCTTTTCATTGAAAATATTTCCTTGTTATGAGTACATTCAGTATAAAGTTCGCTGGTCCCTTAGGAATAGCAAGTCAGTGTCTGGTCAATGGTATGATCGACAGCCACATTTAATTTTTTTTTTCAAAAAATGGCCTCCTAAATGATCAGTTAGTGCATAGTTTTTGGCTGGTTTGTTGCCCTTAAAGTCGAGATTAAGTCTTTACTTATCTAAAAATCAATGCATTTTCGTGGAAATCAATATTTACGGAAATAGAATCCCCAGGCTTAACCTATGAAATCAAACAAATCGTATGACACAAAATAGAAAAAATAAAATCGAGTAGAATAATGTGTTTATGGCAGTTTGAACAACTTTCATGAGTTCATTTACTTTTTACTGAAAATGAGCACAACCTACATAGATTTGAGCAGGTTTCAATCGATTAACACGCTGAGAATCAGAATTAAAGGAGCTGAGAGATAGATCCTTCATACTTTTTTGTGTGCGCTGCTTCAGTCACGATTTCGAAAAGCAAAGACAAATTCTTTTTTACCCTGATCACACGACAACACCCGGTATAATTCCTTTTCCGAAAATGGGAACATATTAGCGCTAGAAAGACCGGTAACAAATCAATCTGATTGGTTGATTGCAGTTTTGGAGTCCTTCCTAACGGATCTTAAGTCTTAAGACTCCCCCTATTGATCGGTTGGTCGGTCATTAGCGGGAAGGAAAAAGGGGGGGGGGGAAAGGGGGGGGGGAATGGTTTGAAAATGGTTTGAAGGAGTTGTGTCTCGATAACACTTACCTGATTCCCCAAGAAGGCTCTGTAATATTCTTATGTCTCTCCCCCCCCTCCCCCCTTCTTCGCCACCAACCCTGAGTTGTTGCGAACTTTTTGTCATTATTCTTTCAGTGTATCATGTTTGTAGTTTTTCCCCCAATCACTAGGTTATTTAAGTCTGTAACTAAGCCTTATAGCATACCATAGCTTGAGTGACTTCACACCGCATAATGACGTCTTTCCTTCAGGCTCAGCTCTGCTGCTTCTGGCACTTTCTGTGACTTTGGAACTTCTATCATCAACGTGTGCAGCCCCAATGAATTTCCAAAACTACACTACTGTTCACTTGAAAGGAGTGAAGGAAGTAGAAGTACCAAAACAAGTAACAAATAACAGGACATCAGAGACGTGTAAGTAATAGTGAGTCTCTATTTTCTTACGTGTGTTGATACCTCTTATTCATTTTCATTTATTTGTATTATTATCATAATGATTACAGTTGTCACTATTATTACTATTATCATTATTATTTTTACCAGCCAAAAACTGTGCTGAGCTGTACAAATCCGGTCAAAGGATCAGCGGTGTTTACACAACCGACCCAGATGGTTCAGGCGCCTTTAATATATATTGTGACCAAATGACAGCTGGTGGGGGATGGACAGTGATCCAGAAGAGAATGGATGGCTCTGTTGACTTAACCGCACCTAGGATGACTACAAATATGGCTTCGGTAACTTTAGCGGTGAATTTTGGCTCGGATTGGACAAAATAAACCGCCTGACCCGAAACAAGACAAACAACAAGCTTCGAGTAGATCTGGGAGTAAAAACTGGCAAAACTGCTCACGCTAAGTATGACTGGTTTGCGATTGGCAACGAAATGGTTAAATACCAGCTGTACATTGGCAATAAGACTAGTTCGTAAAACATTTTTTTAATTTTCATTGTTTAGATTTATCTATTATTTTCCTCATCCGTTAAGAATCCCCTCTCCCTTCCCCCTTCCCATATTAACATAGGAATAATGGTTTGTTCTTCTAACCGTCTGACTATTCTACTCACGCGGGGTTGAGTCCTAGCTTCTCTGTTGAAAACGTTAGTTTGCTTTGGAGTCTGCAGTTCAAAGACAATGCAGTTACTGAACTCAGCTCTAGAAAGATACCATAGTTTGTTTAACCATCCGACTTGCTCACTTTTAATAAAATCAGGATATTTTACCCACCTCGTCGAATAATAGTTAATCAGTTATCGTCATATGCAATTGAAAGTTCGTGACTTTTATGCTAAGAGAAATCTATTTCGTCGAAGCAGCATGTAGCTACAGGTTAAATTGAGTTTTGTTTTGATTGTTTTTAGTTTGCTTTGTTTTTTGTTTTGTTTTGTCTGTTTGAACGTTTGTTTGTTTTGTCACAAACATTAAGCTTGACGCTTCGAAGGCGTTAGCATGATCCCAATGCTGATTCTTTTCGTTTTTTTTTTTTTTTTTTTTTTTGAAACAGATGAGACTGCGACCTTTGATTCCTTCGGTCCTCACAGGAATCAAGTTTTTGGAACCTGGGATAGGTATCCTCGTGATTGTGATGAAAAGAGAGGCGGAGGCTGGTGGTATAGTGATAGTAACTGTGCTGTCTGGTCAAATCTCAACGGGCTTTACTTTGATAATAAAACCTCGCGCGCAATCTACTGGAGTAAGTTGAGTACCGTACCAGAGTAAAGCATTCCCAGATCAGCAGAAATGAAAATAAGACCAGTCGACTTCTTTTCTTCTTTTTCTCGGTATACTGACTGAAAAGCCATTTTTCTGTTTTGTTATTGTAGACCATTCATAGGTCAAAAGATACCTTTCATTGGTCTAATTCAACTACCCTACATTCATTAATAAAGAAAGTATGTTTTCAACACAATGCTCGTGATTAGTTTTTTCAGGTTTACCTAAGAAAGTAAACATATAACAAGATTGAGAATTAGAAAATGGTCATACTGGTATAAAGTAGAAAAAATATTTACCTCGGTGTTGATGAAAGTGGTGGATATGTAATTACACTTCGGTGAGTAATTGCTAACTATTGATGTTCTGACTTTAACACGCAAGGCTCCCTTACAAGTGTCATACAGTGCCATATTTACTAGAGCGAGCGCTGTCCGATCTCCTCCTTAAAGGTGCCAGGCCTTAGGTATAGGCCACACCTATGATTTTCTATTTGAAAACACATACCTTTTAGGGCACGTCCACCTATTTTTAACTCTAAAACAACGAAAACTTCTGTTAGAAATGGAGATTTTGGTCCAAAAGAGGAGCCTAAAGAAAAAGTTCTGTCTTTTGGGACGACAATAAATGGAGGCTTTTAAAGAAAAAGATCGCTTTTACTACAACTTTCGAGCGTATTTGTACAGACAATAGACATTAACAGCAAAAAAAAAAAAAAACCTAAGCACCTAAAATGAGAGGACAACGAATTCATGTGGACAGTTAAACAAAATAATTGAAACGCCTTTGTGTAGGACGAGCTTTCTTACCCTTACGTATAGACGAAAGTAAATACTCATTCAGACGTTACTCTCGGTAGGTCGGGCCCTGAGAGCAGTTATACTCTTAGGCATCTCTAGAATAAGCGCTTCGTCAAAGAATGATGCAGATTCAAGCAAATTCATTTTCCGGGATATCAACGTTTTTAAAGATGCAACTGATCATACTTCTCTTCTCTCAGGTAATATCAGACACGGATTACAAAGGGGGTGAACTTAATGGCTCTTAAGCATAAAGCACGCCTCAAGCCCCTGCAAAATATTTCCCCAAAATCAAAGGTCCAACCGAAAGAAAAGCCAATGGAGACGGCTGGGTTTGATCGATCGGTGTCCAAATTACACCTTTACATGTTTGTCAGATCACCCATAAAATGATCGAGTAATTACGGACTCCAGCACATGATACTTTTGCACCATAAAATGATACGTTAACCAATCAGCCACAATGATTGAATTTTGTCTTACACCCAAACTATGGCCGGATAGTTTGGGTGTGAGACAAAATTCAATCACTGTGACTGATTGGTTAACGTAAAGGTTGCCATGGTAAACCCAGGAGAGCTTCTCCTGTTGTCGAGGATTTCCAAGCCTACACTGATTTCTCATTTTGATTTTTGCCGATGAAGCTGTTTTAGATATTCGGAAACGGCAAAGTTATCATTAATCTCTTCATAATTTTGATGGATAAAAAAAGAAAAAAAAACAGAAACAAAAAAAGAAAAAAAAAATTGCGTACTCAGTTACCCTTAGTCAGCGCAACCCCCTTAAAATTGTCTTTATTATCACTATTATTATCAATATTATAACTAATTTTCCGCACATTGTTCCTTGGATTTAGGTTAGATTTTGTTACCTCGATGAACGTGCTGGATTTCTGTGCGTATTATATGAAATATAATGACTATTGATTGATGTGTACCATCTGATACGATATTGCGACAACCTACTGAGTTATACCTTTCAGTATACAGTATTATCGACCCAAAAAATATAAGGTTTATTATCCACATTGAATATCACACTGTGGCTTCAGGGAACGAGGCAGATTTCCGAGCGAATTATTCGAAATATAATGATATTAATGATTATTAATGATATACACCTTCTAATGAGATACTGCTACAGAGGTATACCATGCAATATCGCTGAGTCGAGAAATATTAGGTATGCTATCACAATATTCAAATTCCGTCCTTATCAAGCAGTTTTCAATGCAGATAACACCACCAAGAATTCCTCGCGAATTGCAGTGATACCTAGGACAATGAACATACAGTGCTCCGTAGAGTCGTCCTGTACTGAGCGGTTATGGTCACCCCTTGATTTATTATCTTCCCTTACATCGAAACGTTATTTAAAGTGAAACCACTAAATTAAACTAAGACTTACCTTCCAAGTAAATTTTAATGCATTTTTATCTTTAGAAACAATGTTAGTAAGGAAGTAATGTTACGCCAAGGAAGACTTTGATCAAAAAATTAATTTCTGCCTTTAATTAGAATTTCGAAAATGGCTGCATTTGTTTACCGTCTTATACGGCCCACACCTCAACCTCAACTTCAGCATAACGTGTAAAAGAAGCTTTGAGTTTCAAATGGAAATTAAAATAATTTGCCGTAGCGGTTTCAGTTTGCAGACGATGCAAATTGTGGTGATTTCATGTTGTTGTTTTGCATAGGATGGCTAAGAAATGCACAAAGTTTTAAAAAGCACCATAGGCGGCCCAAGCTCACGTCTCGAGAAAAAGCCAACGATGAATTCATGAACGCGTCGCGCGTTGTGTGACTCGGTGTTAAGTTACGGGAGGAACCGTTGAAAATTTGAATTATTGTAAAAGTATGGGGAATGAAATATGGTCGATTTAGAACGATAAATATTTCGAAATATGAATATTTTACACGTAAAATAAATAAAACTTACTCATGCCCTGTGTGTCCGTCGTAGTTTCTGGCGATTTCTGCCGTTTTAAGCTTGCTTTACCATCACTGTTATCCAAGTCAAAAGACGAATATTATTTTTCCTACGCGTAGATTTCTTGTGAAATTCATGGAGGTGAAATATTTCGCCACCTGAAATTGACTTTAATTAAAGCGAACGTTGTGTGTGAAGTCTTACATATTGCAATGTAAATACCATTGTCCACATAATGTCCTAACGTCGATTGCATCTACCCTTTCATGCATGGCCTATCAAACTACAATGTTTTGCCAGTTGATGTCACTAAAGTTATGGAAAAATGGAAAAACCCTCAAGACTCGACCGAATTACCCATGATCTACCCCCCAAATTTACGTGGGAGTAAATGTCTATTTAGCCACCGGAAATCCATTTTAAAATAAAATTTCGATTAGCTCAGCCCATTGTGAGCAGGCAGATTGTCAAATGAAGTTCATTGTGTTAGTGTTCATAATTTTCCTTCCTGTGAAAATTCGTTCTTTGTAATATTCAGTAGAGTAGTTTGGTAGTTAAGGCGAGGTGTCTCTGTGGGGATGGGGTAAGTATTGTATATTAATCGACCGCACCACTCGCGGTAGAGAGAAAATAGACCTCGTACCTAGTCTCTTTCGCGGCCGTGTCCAGTCTGCGTGTTCAAAGCATAGCCAGAAAGAAGCGAACTTGGAAATTCAGGTAGAAAACGCTCGTTTCCAGGGAAATGCGCGCGAATTTTTGGTATTGAGACATGTCCCAGGGTGCAGTGATCTTAGATCGTAAAGTGTGGCCGAGAAAAATGCCGATCGGGAGGAAACCACCTCCGCGTGGACCACGGTCGAAATCTGAGTGTGCAGCCTTGACTTCGTCTTTTGACATGGATAACAGTGATGGTAAAGCAAGCTTAAAACGGCAGAAATCGCCAGAAACTACGACGGATACACAGGGCATGAGTAAGTTTTATTGATTTTACGCGTAAAATATTCATATTTCGAAATATTCATCGTTGTAAATCGACCATATTTCGTTCCCCATACTATTCCTTATAACGTGTTCAAATTTTCAACGGTTCCTCCCGTAACTTAACACCGAGTCACACAACGCGTGACGCGTTCATGAATTCATCGTTGGCTTTTTCTCGAGACGTGAGCTTGGGCCGCCTGTGATAACACAGTACGTTTTGTTAACGCTTAAGCGCTTAATAACGATTTATCCGTTGGATAGCATTATCTGCCCTTTGAACAAAGGAGTCCTGGTATTTTATCAAAGATTATCATTAACATAAAAGGTTGGTCAAGGGTCCAGTAATCCATTCATGGCGTACATTGTATCCAAAATAGCTTTCTGCCGTCCGGAAACTTTCTTCTACATTCGATTTTCTACTGGAATTTCCGGAAATTTTTTCTATCGAATGGAAGCATTTTGCAATTGATG
The DNA here is from genome assembly GCF_964200805.1 of Pocillopora damicornis. Classification (NCBI taxonomy): domain Eukaryota; kingdom Metazoa; phylum Cnidaria; class Anthozoa; order Scleractinia; family Pocilloporidae; genus Pocillopora; species Pocillopora damicornis. The sequence goes on along the minus strand of NC_142680.1, from coordinate 8,293,324 downwards.
ACACTAATATGTTTTTCGAAGGTAAAGGAGTCTCCGTTTCGTTATCAAGTGGCTATGGAAAATCTTTAATATATCAAGCAGCGCAAGTGATCGATCGCCTCGCTTCACTGGAATAAACTGGTCACTATATTTATTGTGCCGCCCGTTAACGCTCTCTTAGAAGACCAGGTGCACTATCTTAATGGACTTGGGCCAAGAGGATTGTCTGCCTTCAACTTTCGGTCTCTTTGCGAACGGTGCGCATGCTGCGAAGCAGTTAAATTAAAGTTAGTTGTTTCTGGCAGCAGTTAAATTAAAGTTAGTTGTTTCTGGCAGCGATTCTTTCACATATGCAAGAAGAAACCGCGTGTACGTTGAAATCTAGCTTCGGAATCCAACATCGTCCTCTTCTTACTCAAAAATCGCTCATAATCTTTTCCTATATAAGTAAAGCAAGGTAAAAATTTGCACTTGGACGCTGATTTGCAAATTTACTCGAAAAAAATGGAAAATGAATCCACTTCAGTGTTGTTGTTTATCTCGATAACTTTCCACGTTAACACGTGAAAGGGCAGCGCTTGTCAGATAGATAGAAAGATTGATAGACAACTTTATTTCTACACGGTAAAATTCGTCAACACAATCTAGGAGTATAAAATATAAAAATTCTGCTTACTTACTAATGATTAATACAGCATTAAAAGTTTAAAAACCCATTATATCATGAAAGCTGTTTTTCTAAGATACTGTGTCTCATTTAAAATCTATAATGACGTAGTTTTTAATTCGCTTAAAGAAACTGTTGAGCAGAGTTCTCGCCAAAGTATGTTCCATAGCATGGCACCCCTAAAGGAAAAACTCCTCTTCAAATAGCTGGTTTCGGTAGTAGAATAGCCAATTTGTACGCAGGATTCTTTAGTCAATACGAAGTAATAACATTTCGAGATATAAATCGAGGTTGTAGATATTCAGGGGATAGTCGCCAAAATATTTTGATTTTGACAAAACTTTAACACAATCTGTGGTAGGAAACGAGTCGAAAGATTTGGGGTAACTGGTAAATACGCAGGCGAACTTGTTTTACGTTTTCTGACGAACCCGTGAAGAAGGTAGGGGGGCACGTTTGCAATGGGGCGTATTTACCAAAAGCCAATGTTGGAATTTTTGCTACAAAGAAACCAAAAAGATTGTTTGTTTCTGACAATATACCAATTCATAACCTAAATTAAACTTTGACGCGCGATTTCGTCGCCTTAGTTGCTCAGAGGTGGATATTATCAGAGCACGCTAAAAAATCACTATCTTCTTATGTGCTGTGTACTTATCTCTAAGAAAGTTTTTAAAAGTCCACCGGTCTAATTTTCATTTCAGTTGATGAAGGAGCGCTGCCTTCGGCACTGGTTCGATCTAACTCTGCCCAGTGAATATTTGCAGAAGTTTTCCTTCCACAACGCGGATAAATACCATTGAGATTTGACAAAACAGCACATTTAATACCGTTGCCATACCACCAGCCTCTGCCACCTCTTCGAGCACAATCAACAGGTTCTCTATCCCAGGTACCAAAAACGAGATTCCTGTGGGGACCGAGGGAATCAGAGGAAACGGTGGCATCTGTTTCAAAACAGAACAAAAGAAATTCGCATAATTCTAGGATCTGTATAACGCCTTTTTCCCGCGAATAACTTGTTGTTTTCCGCAAAAAAGGAAATAAAGGAAAAAATGAAGGTTAGTAAGAAGTGAGTTCCTTACGTGGCACAAAGACCTAGCTCCAGACCGAGTAAGAACCAATCAGGCATTCAGGTTTACCTCAGGACTACCTTGCCAACTTATAATACCATTATTCGACCAAGTAGAGTAAAATATTGAGATTTAAATGAGAGTGAATTAATTGCTGGTTTTCACGTGACGTCACTAAATTTCAGACTTCAGAACTATTGATCCTCCTGAGATTTTACTTTCATGATGTATTAGAGCAGCTAAAAACTAATATTCAGACAAATTTTCACTCCAAATGGGTTCTTGGTTTAGTGATAGACTACTCTTGAATTTCTAAGCTTTTGCGTGACGTGGCCTTCACATGACGAGCGAGAGAGCTGTTATGTTGGTTTAAAAGGTGACTTATTTAGGGAAATTCAGCTATCTGAACAGTTCTTGTATTAGAATAAAGTATTATTGTTACGTTTATGAGTTCTTAGAGAGATAAATTCACGCTTTTGTAGCAAAACTCAGTGACAGATGTTTCTGCTGGTTTCTGGCCGCCATGTTGGTGCCCATCTAGGTGGGCACCAGCATGGCGGCTCCATACAAATCTCTATAAATTTGGGAAAAACGTTTCTCCTCATATCTTCCGTAAGAAAAATTGCTGTGACCTGAATCTTGGCGAGAGTCTTTACATATCTAGCTTCTTTCTATTTCCAGATTCTAGACTAAATCGATTGAACGGTTTTTATTTTTTATTTTGATCTATTTTGAATGGCGTGACACTGAAAACCAGCAATACATATAAATCGAATGATAAATGCTGAAAAAAAAAACCGTAAACTTACTTGTAATATTGCCAATATATAGCCGATACTTAGCTGTCTCGTTCCCAATCCCAAACCAGTCATACTCAGGGTGAACAGTTTTGCCAGTAGTTACCCCCAGATCTACCCGAAGCTTGTTCTTTGTCTTGTTTCGAGTCAGGCGGTTTATCTTGTCCAGTCCGAGCCAAAACTCACCGACCAAGTTACCGAAGCCATGTTTGTATTGGTTCCAGGTGCGGTTAAAATCAACGGAGCCATCCATTCTCTTCTGGATCACCGTCCATCCCCCGTTGGCTGTAGTTTGGTCACAATATACATCAAAAGCGCCTGAACCATCTGGGTCGATAGTGTAAACACCACTAATCCTTCGTCCAGATTTGTACAGCTCAGCACAGTTCTTGGCTGTTGTAGATAAAATAAAGATGCTTGACGTTTTGGGCATGCTCTCAAAGAGGGGGTTTGGTATGAATGTGCTTATATCATCCGAAAAAGTACCTGTCTTGGAGAGAAGACTACGGACTTGGATTCTTCATATATCTTTTATTTTTTTAAAGCGCATCAAATCATAAGATGAGAATAAAAATTATTTTGAAAAAACTTGACAAATGACCAAAATTCGAAAGTTTGGAACATTTAAATTATGCTGTTGTCAATGTTCAGCTACACAGCAGCTTGAACAAAGAGTTGCTAAAGATAAGAGCTCCAAGCATGCTGAAAATTTTGTCATCTCGATTCGCAAAAAATTATTCCTCTGAAAATAAATGGAAATCGCCCTGCATAAGACCACCTTTTTCGTGATACACTGTATAATGATAAAGATAAAATGGAATAACCAGTACAATTAAAAAAAAGTGCACGTACATCGCACCAATGTTCTGTTCTCTGTGAGAATTTTAACCTCAAATTGAATTTGAGTCAGTTCCTTCATGATTTCTTCTAAGCAGACAGCAGTGTTCCTCTGGCAATCTATTGGGGCTGCACTTGTTGATGGTATAAACTGAGAATTCACAAAAAGTGCCAAAAGCAGCAAAGCTGAACCTGAAGAGTAGAAGTCATTTAGCGGTGTGAAGTCATTCCAGCTGAAATATTTTATGGTCAGTGCTACGCACTTTACAGAATGAGTTGAACAACCGAGAGAACTTAACAATCAACGAGTACTTTTGATTCGGAAATTGCACAAAGTAAAAAGACCAAAAGTTGTGCGTTTATAACACTATAACTTGTTTTCTTAGTAAAACTCAAGATGTTCCTTTAAAGAACCATAGTTTTGGAGGCCTTCTGCTCCACCAGTTTTCTATTTCGTCTTTTGATAAAGTAAACAAAAGCTACTTTTTTCAGCCACAGGCTTCTCTATAACATTTTCAAGAATAATCTGTGAGCAAGTTACGAGTCATTATTTTTTAAAATAGACAGGAATTTCCCGATAAGAGCACTTAAAAACATCGCGCCACAATCACACCACCCACCGTAGCCATGCTCTGATCAAGTGCAAAACCTAAACATTGATCATACTTCATAAATGTATTCGGGATTTAAATTTATGCAGGGTCATGTGTTTATTATCAGTCAATGACAATCGGGTGTAGAGCAAGGGAAACTGCCAGAGTATAATAATTAACAATTATTCATCTAACACAAAGTGCCTATTTACCATCCCACATTCATCAAGCGCAAATGGAATAACAATTTTATTAAATTCTTCGCTCCTCGGCATTACTTTGTGAGCTCATTAAATTTGTTGTACTCAAATTTTTTCAAATGCAAACGACCAGAAGTCAATTCTGCTTCCGATCTCCAAATATTCACAAAATACAGTTATTTCAAATCCAAGAAACGTTCAAAGCCACAAGGAATAATACTTCCAAAAGAAACACCGTATTGTCATTTCATAAATGAACTTTTAATTGCAAAAAAAAGTTCCGGGAGAGCGTAGGAATCTTGTGGAAAGCTTTGCCTGTCATCCCGAAATTTTGAAGGTTACTGGCATTTCTTTCTGTTGTGGTTATTCATTTTTTGGAGAAAACAAAACCCTAAGGTACGTGGATTGTCTTGTTATATCACTCACCTTTATGTTGCCACTAAATATGGGATGTGTGGCCATGAAGTCGCCGCATCTTTTTTCTTCGAAACCGAATCAACTTTCATGGGATGTGAGAGATAAATGGGATGTTTGTCTTACTGAGTACTCATCGTTTTTAAAGATTGGGAGATTGCCGTTGCTCCTTGTGCGTTTTCTTTTCTTTAACATAATCTCTGAATCAAGCTTCCAACCGATTCCACGTGGAATGAATTTAATTCAGAGTCATTCCTACGAAAGTACTGATACGGAAAAGTTAAATCGAAGAATCAAATCGGGAAATTTTCAGTCTTTTAGGTCGGGATTCGGTGACGATAAATTTCTCTTTTTACGTTACTTTGGCGATAAGTTTTCTTTCGGAGAGGTCAATTTTCACTCCGTTGGGCGATTGATTGTAAATTACTTGACTGAACGATCAATGCAGGGGAACTTCAATGATTCGGAACACTTGCTTGGCCTAACTGAAGGGCTGAAAATCCTTCGCCAATTTCCTTAAACCGGCGATCTGCAACAACTAGATTTTGTTCATTTATGAAAAAACTGAATTTCTCCGGTTTCCCTGCACCCAAGGAAAGCACCATTCATGCACTTCACATACAAAAAAATATCAAGATATATCACCGCATTTATCAACGTGGCAGTTTAACGTTTCTGTTTCATCTTTTAAGCCAGATCAACATTCAAGTTTGTTGAGAAAAGCCGTCGCCAAAAATTTGAGCCAGACGAACTTGAGGAACAGAATAAGTGCATTAATTCTTTGGAGAGACAAGAAAAGGCGGCAGAGAGCAATATTGAATGAAAGAAGGAGAAGGCGCCTGAAGCCTTGTTCTTTAGCAAAATTCCGTCAGAGAATCCTTAAATATTACTGCACCAGATAAACTTTACGCCTTGACGTTCCCGTACAAAAAGCAACGCAGCGATTTCAGGACCGTAATCATCAGCATGTTTTCAGAAGCAACATGAACGCAAGTAAACTTTAAAGGAACAAAGGACTGCAGTCCTTTCCAGCTAGATGGAAAGGACTTAAATCTTAGACCGTGCGAAATTCGACGAATCAGATGATGAATATTCGCATGATACTTGTTATATGGGAAAGTCATTTTCAAAAAATGATCATAGTTATCCATCTTGACATTGACTAGACCTTGAATAGCCATTCCAAAGGTAGAAACAGACTTAAAACTGAAAGGATATTTTCGATAGAACGAATGTACGATTGAGCTGGAAAACAGAATTGTCATAGGCTCAGAAAACGAAAATTATAGGACTGAATAGGCCTCCACGAGCACGAAAGTTCGACTGTTCTACTATGTCAGACAATCCGACTATTCTTTATTCAAATCCACCATCGAAAGAAATTCCAAAATGTTTACAGTTCGACCTCTGTTTCTTACGTTTGATAATACAGAGTGAACTTTTCGAAAGTTTTTCCTGTTTGCAAGATTAAGAGTCACATACCATGGATTAGAAATTAGTTATAAATGTCATAGATGTGCAAACAATCTCATATTTTAAAGAGTAAGCATTGCACCTAATCACTGCTTCAGTTGTGGACGAGTCTCTTTAAGATGCAAATTCTTCATCAAAGAGCTAGACTTCACATACCCGTTTGTTGTTGAATACCTCTCATTGTAATTCTTTTGGTGTTGCATGCAGTATCACTCAGAAATGCTGCCAAAAAATGGATGATGGTGAGGTTTTGTCAAAACTGATTGGACTCGACTCTCTACTGAGTTATAAGAAGCTTGATGGAGCTGCGCGCGCACATGTTCCATGCATCAATGCCTCTCCAAGTCGAGAGAGTCAAGTGCCTCAGCGATCGTCAGAGACAACACTAATTATATTAAGTTTTTCGGGAATGATGGTCGAGAGTTACCCGTTAAATTGATTACCGTTTCGGCGAATCCTCTCTTAAAAGGAAGCTAGGGAAATTTGTGGTTTTTTAGAAGGATATTATAATTAACTGGAACACTTTTTTAAGGCCGACCTTCCTTTCAGTACGTGCGAGTTCGTGAGAATTAAACGTTAGCGGGGGTAACTGACGTTTTGTTTGAACAGACACCACTCTTCAAGGGAATGAAAGACGAGATTCTAAAATAGATTGCAACATCTTTTTAGGGATGACCTTTTCGCGAATGGATGTCAATCGTAACAATTGTGATAAAATAATGAAAAGAAGTTAATCTCTCATATGCCGGAATCTGAAAAGTCTATCAAAACTATCCATTAAATCATTAACAAATAAATTAATTCAATAACATGTCTTCCCCTATCTGCCATCGAGCAGATGCCATAAGATGCTGAAGATCTTCTGTTTGATACTAGAGAGTTTTCTTCCGGTGCTTTGTTTCAAAAGAACCCTCAATCCTCTCCATTTAAATATTAGTTTTGAAAGATATCTTGTGACTATATATGCCATCAGTGGCATACTCATGTTATTGCGGAGCAAAGCATGCAATGGAGAGGGCTAAGCAATCACATCATAAATCGATAAATCCATGTACAACATGTACCGATAAACTGTTTTATGTCAAAGTATTTGATGAGCTTACTTTTTCATCCGGGGATATCTTTCACTCGAGTCATGTGGCTTACGAACACAATTTATTTCAAATAGTCGTGTTATCTACATTTACGATGGCTCCCTAAGGCGGAACGAGAATGAAAAGAAGATCAAGGATTACGATTTGGGAATGAGACAGTTCAACACACAATCGCATCTCTATCCCAGTAACTTCGTGATACCGTATTTCAGAGATACAGTATCTCTCACGTATTCACATGGCATCCGTTATTAAATAGTAACATTTTAGCTACTTGGTCTTCAGAGCTAAGAAACAAAAAAAGAAGATTTTTCTTGTTGTTTAAACTGTCGAGTTTTGTAGTAGTTGCAGAGTGCATCATTGGCTCCCAAATGCAAATTCATGAGAATTGTTTATGGTGAAGAGTAATAGGTTATTAATGGCATTAAATATTACATGGTGAAAATGTCAGTCAATCCTCAGAGCTGTGACGCAGACTACATAACTACAGTATTTTCCTGTTTCAGTTCATGATGAATGTCAGAGTTAGTTTTGTGAAGTTTACTACGAATGTTTACTACAACTTCTCATTATTACGATCGCTTCGTTTGCCCTCATTTTGACTGAAACCGTTATCACTCTCTGTGCTATAGTATTGATCCTTTAAGGTACTGCGTATACTAAAGATATTTCTGGTGTGGTATTTGAGGAACAGCATGTCGCTAATAATATGTATTGTTCTCTGGTCTAGAGATGAGAACGTAAATAGGATAATTAGAACAACATGCGTAATATTATTTAGGTTACCGACGAAGAATGAAGGCTTGCAGTTCGCAGCAATATCGTAAGAGAAATGATATCAAAATTTCAGTCACATTGCAGTAATCATTACACACCACGCCGTGGCCACATACCCGGAGCCAAGTACGGTCTTGAATGGATTAATTGGCCGGCAGCCGGAAATGTTTGGCCAAATTTCATAATTGTTCTTTTGAACTTCTTGAAAGTATCAAAGTTTAGTGATTTTGAGGGATTCCAGAAACAATGTTTATTTCTAGAGTTTACGAGATATGCGACCTTGGATTTCCTATATCGTTTGAGATATAGCACGCGCATAAAGGTCACAAACATGATATTCAATGGCTCCGCCCAAGTTATGTATCAAGAAGTTCAAGTTATTCACAAGTTAAACTATTTTTACCTAGGTTCAAGATGTTTCTAACTCAATAACAGTTTTTTGGCTAGAGAACTCAAGTGGCTTATCACCCCTAAGCGCAGCGACTCCTCCTGTCTCGTCCATTTGGCATCTGTCACAAAACATTTTTGTCTGGTTCAAAAATTTCTTACTCCCCTGGAAACTAATTTGTATCGAAAGAAAAATGGTCAAATAGTTTCAGTACACTTTTTCACGCGTTTGAATACCATACAAACGATACTTTGAATATTTCTATTTTAGATTGAAGCAAACACATTTTTGTGTGCAATACTGTGAAACACTACGATTGGTCAGCTGATACGTTGACCATCGTTTCATATCAGCAATGGACTTGAGTAAAATACCAGAAAATGTTGTTTTGACCATTGAAAGTTTAAAGCTCACATGGATTGAAGCATAAGACTTTTTGCGGTTTTTCTTTCTTTTTTTTTTCTTTTTTTTTTTTAACAACGGAAGAGAGAAACAGCCCTAAATCAACACAACGTAATTGACTTTAAAGTTCTCAGAGCGGTTTAATTGATTCTTTCCGCTCTCCAAAGTCTGAAGACTGCATTTGACAAAACATCAGCTATTAATGAACGTGTTGAAATCACCGGACCTCTGCAATTTTGATGGTAATTGTAAACGACAATCCTGAAAAAAGACACGAAGCCACACGAAACCACACATTTAGGGGGTTCTTTCTTTCCCGTGGTGGAATATGTCACAACTGGTAATGGTATAAAACTCATTATTTTAGCTCCCAACGCGTAGTTTCGTGGCTGCGTTGGTAGTGACGCTTACCTAGTATCTTAGAGGTACGTATTTGCTAAGAATTTCCGTTCATCTACGAGGATCATGGTTTCATTTGAAATGTAAAGTTGAAACTGAGCAGACTCAGTTGCCAAAACTAACTCTAAATCTACACTACCGCTATTCCCAACTATTCATTTCTAATCCTTTTCAATGCCAAAATGGCTTTCTGTTTATATTTCTTGAACTAATCTAAAGCGGCAAGTGTCCATTTTAAAAAAGCTCTTCGTCGTCTTGGTTTAATTTAATCAGCCTGATCAAGACGCCATATGATCTCTTGGTCAGATTTGATTAGATATTTTTCATTTAGAAAAGAATACTTTGGGAAAAAGCCAACGCGAGATATTGAGGACTTGAACCGTAGAGCTGTCAGCTTTCACTTTCAACCATTTCACTTCCAAGATCTCATAAGTGTTTTCCCTGGCATATAATTCTTCGACGTTACTTCAAAGAATTTTGTAATAGATCAACAGATGATTCTCCGACAGATATTTTTCTCTGTTTTTCTCACTTTTACTTGATACTGTATTGATTTGGTAAGGTGAAATTCAGTACTGGTCACTCATGGGAGTGAAATTTTAATACATCAAGCTGAAGGATTCCTCAATTCTTTGTTTTATTGTTGTTTTTTCTTTTTTGTTTTTGTTGTTGTTTGTTTTATTTTTTCTGAGAATGAGCTTCGTTGACCTAATATCCTTACGGATGATGAACAAAATACGTAATAAAGTAAACCCGACATTGCTAATTGCTTGTTTTTTCTTTGCTTATCTTTCAGAAAAACTACAATACAAATTTTTGACCATTTTCAGAGAAAGTTAGCTATTTTTCAGGGTATCATCGCTACAACCGACCGGATAAGTGCACACAACACAACTAGAAATGAGTTTTAGAACTGAGCGAGTTCAAAATGCGCACAAATTAATTTATACATCAAACTGAAGAGAGTCTGTAGAAATGACAGAGTTGTGTTTCCATCGGACCTTTTCAGTCCGTACATCAAATTAAGGGATGTTTACTACAGATCGAGTAAGCCCGCACAATTTGACAGAAACTGCTGAGAGATCTTGATGTGTACAGAAGAATGTAAGTTGTTTTCAAAGAATGAAGCGGCTTGACAAGCAGCCCTCAAACAGGGATTTTTCGTGAGACAACAGACAAAACAACAGTGATTCGTATCAGTTGATAAAACGATTTCTTAAACAACAGTGCGTCATAAACTTATGAACTGATGATCCTCTTTGGTATCCTATGCAAGTTCCATTCGACCGAAGATTCCGGTTTGGAATCTGTAAAACATTTCGTGTGTCGAATGGAAAAGTATTTTGCAACAGGCCGAAAACAGGCCGAAAACATCTCGTTCCTGTGATTATGTTGCACGTACTTTCTATGACAAACGAACCTAGCTATACTTTCAACTTTCATGCTTGTGTTGGAATTGCCTTCTGAAAATTGTCTTGATGCTAGCTATATCACGTCCTCCACAGCACCTCTGCTCATGCTGAAAAAAACATTGTCATAAACATATTAAGGAAAGAAAATGCAAAGGAATTGAAAGCAACATAATATGTGCGGAATAATTACAAGACAAATATGGTTACAAATTCGCGCCTTTTCTCTGATAGGGAAAAAGAAAGATTTGACACCCACAAGTGTTAAACTGGTAGAACTCAGTGCACAAGTTCACAACGTCACTTAGCCTTTTTGACCTTATGCGATTTAGAAAAGCAAGGATGTTAATTGAGTCATGATAACAATTCCCTGATCCCCCCAAAAGGCTCTGTAATATTCTTACTAAGTTGTTTCAGCCTTTTGATGCCATTGTTTTATTGGATCATGTTTGCAGTTTTTTTTCCCAATCTCTTGTTTATTTTAGTCTGTAACTTAGCATTATAACATATCATAGGTGGAGTGACTTGACACCGCATAATGATTTCTTTCCTTCAGGTTCAGCTCTACTGTTTCTGACACTTTCGTTGACTTTTGATATTCTACCACCAAGGCGTGCAGCCTCAATAAATTTCCAAAAGAACACTAGTACTGTTGTCCACTTGAAAGAAGCAGAGGAAGAAGAGGTAGCGAAAGAAATGACATATAACAGGACACCGGAGACGTGTAAGTAAGATTGTCTATTCTCGTTCGGGTGTTGACACCCCTTCCTCATTTTCATGTATTGTTCTTATTCTTCTTATTCTCCTTCTTCCTATCATTATTATTATTATTATTATTATTATTATTATTATTATTATTATCATTATCATTATCATTATCGTTATTATTTTTAACAACTAAAAACTGTGCTGTACATATCCGTTCAAAGAACAGCGGTGTTCCGATCAAGTGTAAAATAACAATAAAGGTTTGTTCACCTATTTTTTTTATTATTCCACTCATGCAGGGTCAAGTCCAAGTTCCTCTGTTAAAAATGGTAGTTTGCTTTGGGGTATGCAATTAAATTAATTGAATGATGATATAGTTACTCAACTCAGCTCTAGAAAAATATCAGTTTTGTTTACTATCTGACTTGCCCGCTATAACATAGTCACTGTATTTTACCCTGCTTCGTCGAATACTGGTTAATTATCGTCATCTGGGATTGAAAATTCATGACTTTTATGCTGAGAGAAATCTATTTCATCGAAGCAGCATGTTGCTACTGTTTAAATTGAGTTTTGTTCTGCTTGTGTTGTTGTTCGCTTTGTTTGGTGTCTGTTTTTTCGCTTGTTTGTTTTATCAAAAACATGGGTGTTAGCATCATCCTCATGCTGATTCATTTTTGTTTTGTTTTGTTTTGTTTTGGAACAGATGAGACTGCGACCTTTGCTTCACTCGGTCCTCCCAGGAATCTCGTTTTCGATACCTGTATCCCAGCGGCTTGCTTCAGTATCGTATTAGAGATACCTCGGTTCAAGTTACACTACAGTATCCATCATGTGTTAAATGGGATACAATACATTGAGAAATTCTCTCCGATATATTTATTTCAAAAGACGAGAGCGCTCAAACTGTGTTATCTATCGATGTTTGACACTTCAAAAGTGCTTGATGACACCATTGTCCCTGCAACCGCAAATATATTCAGTCTCCCCTGAAAACTCATAAGGGTTAAGATAGAAAGGTAAATTGGAATTCAAGTGTTTCGCAATAATCTGAATACAGGATATCCCAGTAGAGGCATGAAAGCTATTTTTGGGTACAGCGAACGCCAATTAAGACTGGTGAAATCTCGACTATCATTTAAAACAGACTTAATCATGAATTTTATGAAAGAATAGAATACCAGAAATTTTTGTCGCTACTCAAATTATTTCAAAACGTCACTTGATGTTGACCGTGACTGTAATGAGCGAACTAAAAAACGAGAAACCAGAATCATACCACTGCTACTAAGCCTGTTCCAGGCCATTTGATCAGTTTCAGTTTTTCCGGATAAAATTCACGCAATTCTCAGCCGAGATCCGACATCTTCTCCTCCGAGAATCTTACATTCACAAACCATATGTTTGCATCGTCACGCAAAACATGAAGATGGAAGTAGCCCTCTATAGATCCTCGTTTCACAGCAAGCAAACTTGATCAACTGCAAAAGACAACTGCGTGGCTGACCCGTATATCGTGCAATATCGTAAAGTAATGTATTCGGATGGCCAGATCAGCTTTCTTCAGGTTTCAGCATGCTTCAAATCTAAAAGAGAATTTACATTATTGATGAATAGCGGTATTTCTCCTGTTTCGAAAACATGATAGTTTCACAACGCAGTGAATTTACAATCTATGATCGTAACGTGGCAGTTTTACTTTCACGAAGGGTTTGATTTCATCGACGAACGTGATTTACATTGATTTCGACTTCCTTTTTGAGAGTGAAATAATTCTGTGATGACAAATTGTTAGATTCCTTCGTAGAATGAGACAAACTAATTTTGTAATAGCTATGAAACATATGTTACAATCAATTGATTCAAATACTCTTGCTCGTAAGTTTCCACCAGATCAACTAAAATGACTCTAACCTTTCTGATTGCATTTCGTGAGGCAAGGATTAGTTCAACAAATATAAGGATACGAAGGAAATGTTTAGGGATAGTGGTAGGTCTGGATTTAGTGTTAATTTTGACAATTGAGTCTGTGTTTGAGGCTTCCTGTAGTTCACGGTAAAACATGGTGCATTTAACTGCTTTCTGGAACTCAGACTTAAATCCACAGACATTCAAAGGAAAGGAAAGAAACGTCCATGTAAAGTCGTATTTTATAAAACTGATAGAAAAAGGCCTGAGTTTGTAGCGGTTACGTGATGCATGAGACTGTTTCCTTAACAAGGGGCAACCCGACCTCATTGTTCCTACTGCTGTCAGTTTCTTTGAGATACTCGTTTTAAGTAGATTAAAGGTAATACTAATGGCACTGTCATTGGATATCAGTGTATTTAGACCAGCATTCTGATCGTTGTTCTCTTCAGACCTTATGGTTTACTAAAGATCTGCCATCTAAGGCACTTTACCCACGTTTTCGTAATGAAATGGCTGAAGATAATTCTCATATCTAACTGAATCAAACCACTCCCAAACAAAAAATTCAAGTATTCTTTGTATTTTAAAAAATAGCCGGATTGTAAATGACGGAATATACTTTCTTAAATCTAAGAACAGACAAAATTTGTCAGGAAAGACGATGTATCAAGTAAATATTGTAATGATACTTGTTAGGGAAGCCATTTTCAAAAATCGTTGATTTAACTGCCCAACGACTGGACATTGACTTGCCATTTCCAAGGCAGAAGCGAAAAAAAAAAAAGGTTCTTCTTTCAAACTTTCAAATGAAGCGATTGAATAGGCCGAACAAGTGTGGAAATCAATCGACTACCATGCGCGTGAAAGTTCGACCGAGTACGATAAATTGACTTTATTTTAATTCTGAACCAGCATCGAAAGACATTCCGAAACGTTTGGAGTGCGACCTATCTTACTTGCAATGACATTGGTATCATAGACTAGGCTTTTTCAGAGTTCTTCTTGTTTGCAAGATTTGATACATTGCATACAAACTCCTTTGCTTATTGATCGGTTCAACTCTCACCCTCTTCAAGTTGAAATGCTGTTAGTAGTATAGAATGACATAAATGCCTCATGAGAAGTTTTAAACTTGAGGTAAGAAGCGGGTTCAAGCACCATTTTTATTAAAGCTAATAGCTGGATATAACGTACCTATTCCTTGTCGAATTCTCCGGGTGATGCATGCACCACGATGCCAAAGGGTAATGTTTGCTAACGACCGAAAAGAACATCAAGAAGCTGTAGTAAATGTTTCATATCCAGACTGAACCTAAACGCGGTTAAATTTGAATAGTTTTCATTCTTCAACATTCGCAACTGGAAACTAACTAGAAACTTTCACCGCACTTCCGCAGCAGCAAAAGATGACATTCTTCACTGGATAACTACAACTTTTAAGGGTTGACCTTTGATCGAAGAGTCCGTGAGAATTGGTAGTGAAATTTTGGTTAATATTTCACAAACTGGAATCTAAAATGTTGAATCACTGAGACGTATTCTCAGCTAGTCACGAATTCTCATTCTTGAATGGTTTTGATAGTCATTGCATATTAAAAGTGATAAATACCATTTTTTAAGTTGCATGAAAAACTATGAATATCGCTATGAAAACACATTCCTTTCTTGATTAAGCCAAACAACCGTCTTATTGATTAAAGTTGACCATAACTGAAAATATCCTGTTTGTTATCTTACAAATAAGGATTACAAACTCTTAAATACGGATGACAAACACACGCCGCGCTTTCACGGGCATTGTTTTTAGTGCTTTAGCGAATGACAACCGGAAATCTTTTGAAAACAGCTCTTTTCAATGCCGACTCGCTTAAAGGCAAGCGAGTCGGGGAAAGCGTACTCCGACATCCGTCAGAAGGAGGTCATCTCGGGTAGATTTCCGATTACGAAATCCGAGCTCGCCCGATGTTGTCTTCGTGATGAAGGCCCTATTTAGCATATTAGACCCGCAGAACAGAGTAGAAACGAACACGTGCTTCGTTTTCGCTCATGACTTCGTATTAGCCGTAACATATTTGCTTTTTTTTTTCGTTGCTTACCTTTATTACAGACTCCACAAAATTTCTGCGATGCCTCCTTTTCACGGATGGCCGATTACAACTACAACATAGTAACACCTCCACGAAATCTGTCAAAACTGAAAAAAAACTGATTCGCAGAACTTCCCGTTAATTGTTTATTAAGATAATCGTCGAAGTGAAATATATCTATGTAGTAATTTTTATCTATGTAGAAGTCAGCTAAAAGAATTTTTAATATGTATTCATGAGAAACTGCTTCTTGTAGATCTTTCCCTAAGTACGCTCTTGCGTTAAGAATTGAAAATTCTCATCTAAATATTGTAAAAAATATTATCGTAGAATGTTTTCAATGATGATCATGGCACAACGCAGATAGAGAAAATGTTATAGGTGAGACAAGTCACGGATTATCCTTGTTGACAAAAGTAATATCGCTTGCTACATTATATTCAAACTTAATCTCCGTCCAATCGAGGTAATGTACAATTTTTTAATCAATTACCATATTAGAAATAACAATATATCGCCTAAACTCTGAAGGTAACTGCGTTAAATTTATTTCATCAGAAATCCAGAAGATTTCCGGTGTTTTAAAATCCTCCTTTTGACAGACTTCGTGAAGATGTCATTACGTTGTAGTTGTGATCGACCATCCGTGAAAAGGAGGCGTCAAATGTATTTTGTGGAATCTGTCATATAGGTTAGCAACGGAAAAAAATGCAAATATCTTAACGCTAATACAAAGTCATGAGCCAAAACGAAGTAAGTGTTCCTTTCTACTCTATTTTGGATTTGGCTCGGATTTCGTCATCAGAAATCTACCCGAGATGACCTCTGGTGTTTTAACATCCTCCTTTTGACAGATTTCGTGGAGGTGTCACTATGTTGTAGTTGTAATCGGCCATCCGTCAAAAGGAGGCACCGCAAAAATTTTTGGGAGTCTGTAATATAGGTAAGCAACGGAAAAAAATGCAAATATCTCGACGCTAATACGAAGTTATGAGCGAAAACGAAGCACATGTTCGTTTCTACTCTGTTTTGCGGGTCTAATAATTATATGCTAAATAGGGCCTTCATCGCGAAGACAACATCGGGCGAGCTCGGATTTCGTAAACAGAAATCTACCCGAGATGACCTCCTTCTGACAGATGTCGGAGTACGCTTTCCGCGAGTCGGCAATATAATTGCAGAGATGCCAACCTCTGAGATTTATAATGTGATGTCTGCCAACCCTTACTTTCCAACAAGTCTGATTGACCCACCATCCCTAATAAGTTTCATGGCAGCAAGGGGTTTGAATTGCAAAAGTTCGATTTTCATTGATTTTACGTCACAAAAGAAGATACATGTACATAGCTTAAGGGTGTCATCCAGCAGTTTCTCCTTATGAGAGAAAATTTGCTAATGAGGCTGTCGAATCTGAAACTGTCCAGATGATTTCAATGGAGTTGACTGTTAGCTGTAAAACGGCAAAAAGTTACCCGTTAGGCGTAAAAATTGACTAATCCTAACAGTTCACGGTAAAAAAGTTTAACCGAAAAGTTTTACCAAACCACGATGTTTCATTCTGACATTGTTAAAACTTCACATTGTTAAGTGCCTTGTCTTGTGGCCGATGCGGTTACGATGGTATTCATACCGACGCCGAAAACATAGACGTCTGGCTCAGTACAAATTGTTTTATTTGCGTACGTGCTCCATTAAATTTACCCAACATAAATAAGTTTTCCCAGGGGTCGTAAAAACACGACAAGAGATCTGTTTACACAATTCATTTTGACTCGCCCCATTGTAAAATATAATTGTCAGTTATTACGATTTACATTCTGTAAATTAAACAGAATGCCTTCACCAATGCAATATTAAGCAGATGGCAAAAGCTCTTTGAGAATCTCGTAATTGGTTTTGAAGAAACCTTAAAGAAACTTAACGCCACATCATTCGATTATAAATTAGGTTTGATAAAGCAAGAGCGCACATCTAGTGACTATATATGTCACAAGTAATCATATTGTTATGGAGCAGGGAATGAAATGCATTTGACTGCAGTGACGGTCAGACGGCCAAGCAATCCCACCATCAGTCATTCAATCGATAGATCCATGGGTATGTTATCTACATCAAACATCACATTTGTGGACCAGTGAACGTGCATGATTTTTAACGCATATCATCGGAAACGAGATGCTAACTTATTTAAAATTGTACGCTTTCTGATACGATACTGCTTCAAGCTACTGAGATACACCTGTCGTATACATTATTGCTGGCCTGTTTATTATCCACACTATTCTTATTACTTTCTTATCGTGCATGCAGTCTTTAATGCGGATAACACCACTATTAGAAAAATGACGTTCCTCGACTATCGGACGAGACGTATCTGTTATACACGCAATTCTTTAAGAGACAAATGCTACGGAACAGAGAATGATAAAAGTGTCAAATTGAAAATGACACCTTTTTCAAAAGCGGTCCAATTTTTCTCGTTTTCAAATGCCTCAAAAATTGCGACGCTAATTCTGGCCCATTACCAAGATTTATTTCGAGCTAAAAATCATCCCACGATTGCACTGATACAGAGTACAATTGTGGAGATAAAGAAAAAATGTTAATTCATTCTTAAACCTGGGCGAGAATTTTACATCATATATACTTGACTTTTCCTGTGCTGGGCGACATACATTTTCAAAAAGTTATCCTAGCCATTTCCAAGCGCGGAGAACGAGGGGCTTTACCGGTAAAAGAGATGTCAGTAGACAGTAGAACTAGGATACGTCTATAAATGGCAATTAAAAGTTCGTTGTCCACGATACTCGGGGGTCTGAACATGTTCATTAATAGCTTTCATTTAATTAAATGCAGTCTTCAGACTTTGGAGAGTAAAAAGAACCCTTGAACCGCTGTCTAACGTTTAAAGTCATTCACGTGGCGACGATCTGGTGTTTTATTGAAGTCTATCATTGACATAAGGATTGGTGCAGATGTCATCGATTTTTCACGGTGTGCATCCTACCCAAAGATAGCTTTAATTACTGTCCTATAAGAAAGATTCTTTCAAAAGGTCGATTGGATTGTGGCCAAACGCGTGGAGAAATGCACTAAAGCTATTAGAACATTTTTTTGTTTGATCCTAAAAAGTTTCCAGGGGAGACAGAGTATTTGTTAATCCGGGAAAACATGTTTGCAGCGGATACCGGGTGAAAGAAAAAAGGAAGAACCGTTTCTTTTCTCGCCACATATTAAGGTGATAAGCCACTTGAGTTCTTGGCAAAGGTAATCAATAGACAGTTTTTGTTAAATTAGAAACTTCGTGAAACTAAGTAAAAATAGGTCTACTCCTTGAATAACTTTTTTTCGTTAATATATATCTTGATGGAGCCTTTGAATATCACTTTTGTAGCCTCAGTACACGTGCTATACTTCTGTAGTGATCTGATAAAGGATACCAAAGCTTGCACATTCCTTATCTTAAAAAATCAACAACATTTTTATCTTTGGTAACCTCAGAATGTTTGAAAGAACTTCTTGTTGAAAATTCTGCGAACAATTTCTGAGTGTCATGTATTTAGTCGGGGGCGGGATAATCTCCTGGCGTGGCACGAGTTGTTAACAAACCCTTATAAGCTGAAAGCTCTCCCTTGATTTTGGCAAGAAAACATCCACCTTTAGCGAATTTATAGAGTATTAAGATTTGATCGATTTTTGTCAAATTTCACCAAACCATTCCAGGAACAATGATAAACGAAAGTATTTCGGAAAATTTTGATATGTAAAATATTTCTCTCGTGGCGCCCATTTACGCAAAACGCCTCGTATATTTTTGGCTACTCCAACAACTCTAGACAACCAATCAGAATATCAAAAAAGCCCGACACCATTTTGTTGATTGATGCCTCGTGATTACGGCTGTGCAGCCACTTTGCTTGTTCTGAGGCGTCAGATACCCCATATATTCAATAGAAGAATCCTTGGTCGTTTCAGGCCTTATCGGCTCCTGACACTTCCTAAAAGGAAAAGTCGCTTAATTTGTATTTTTATCGTTAACTACATTTATCAAGCTTTCTTCTGATGCTTGGTTTTTTGGTGTTTAGTGAAACTGGCGTGCGTACGAATTTTTTCCCGAAGGACGCCCACGTTGCGTTCTCAAGTCCCATAAAAGTTGATTCAGTAATTGAGAACAAAGATGCAATTTCTTTAACTCTGAAAGGGCTACTGTTGAAGTCGCGTGTGCTTGTGTACCATGCAAGCTTTTTGAAGTGACGGCTCAGTGTTACTTATTCAGCCCGATTGTTCGAGCTGTAAACCTCGATTATATCGGACCGGAAATTTCCACAAAAATTGTTTGTCCATGCCTTTGGAGAGAAATACATATCGGCTCCTGATAATTCTTATTCTTGGTATATTGAATGATGATGGACTAATTTTAATTATGTCGAAGGTTTGTCTCATAAATTTTCCGGCCTGAGCAAGCTGTGTCTTCAAACAATGTATATATCAGTCTCGTTATGATGAGCGGTTTTACTTTTAAGGAAAGTTTTCATTGCAATTGCAAACATTGTTAATCTTGAGTTCATATCATCTTTTTTCGATGAAAATGAACAATTGGTTCATATGTCGGCATGCTTTCATAGACATATGAAGCACGCGAGAAGTCGGGATAACATGAAAGATTAGGGACCTTTAGCAGTCAGAACGGCAACAGCAATGAAGACTTCGATTAAAAAATGAATTTCTGCCTTTAATTGGAATTTCGAAAATGGCTGCATGTGTTTACCGCCTCATACGGCGCGACACTTCAACTTCAGCGTAACGTATAAAAGAAGCGTTGAGCTCCAAATTGAAATTAAACTAATTTGTCATCGCAGTTTCGGTTCGCAGACGACGTAAATTGTGTTGATTTCACGTTGTTGTTTTGCATTGGACGGCTAAGAAATGTACAAAGTTTTAAAACGCACGGCCAATTAGATCTTTTGTTTTTCCATGTCCTCTTCTCCCTCGCCGTCGTGGTTTGCTTAAGGCCCCTAATAGCAAGAGCTACTTTTGATACCCGATGAATCGACGGAATGGCATTTGGTTATGGTTCTGTTTACCGACTTCCTTCGCCTTGAAAGAAGAAAGATCAAAATAGCTTTGCAATCTCATCAAAATCTGCATTTAATAACATTTTACTGATATCCAGTTTGTGGTGGTGTTCTAAAATCCGTAACCGAAAGCAACTTTAGCTTCTTGAGTTCTCTCCAACCTTTCCCACGGCGTGTGCTTCATATCTCGATGAATGAATAGCCAACGTAAGAACTAACTGTGTTATAACATTGTCATCGCAGTTGTCCCGATGTTCCTTTCTCAAAATTTAAAACTTCAGAGAAAGACAGCGCACAATGCATCCCATATAAATCGTCTTCAAGATATATTCAACTAGGGGCAGTGCAACAACCTATTCTCAACCTGAAAAGATGATAATTTTGGGTGAAATGTACTCAGAAATGAAAATTTTAGATAAAAATCACAGAGCGATCGGATTTCAAAGTAGACGTACACAGATGTCAGGTTCACCAAATAACGACGTGCTAACCGAAAACTACAACTGCAGAGAAGGGCAAAAATGATAAAGAAATATTTCGAATATTAGAAGCGAAAGAAGTCTGAGTTCCTTGCATATGGGGAACTTCGCAATAGAATCAACACGCTTGAATCGATGGCTGCTAGACTTCACGGCCCCACAATTACATCGTGTTGTATTGAAAATTCTGAGAGTTGTAAGATTTGAATCAAAATCTTCTGTTGCCCAATACTTCAAAGATATAACAACAATCGAAAAATAATATTACCTGGCCAAAGAATGGTCTGAAAGTGCTAAGCCCCACTTAAGTCAGCAAATTCAGTTTCACTTTACAGCCTTAATTCGTAACGCATTGGTGAGAACCTTTGTAGTATTCACTCGAGGGTTATTTTCGTCGCTTTCCATCGCTTTCCAGATCGAGTATCTTTCCATTAATTTTCTTTTCTTTTAGAGCTCTTAAAGGTCCATCTAAGTCGGGATGGAACGGAAAAAAGACATCTTAAAATGTTCAAACCACGAAGCATTTCTTTGCTGACGTCATACTTGTGCACAATAAGATTACGACGCACGCTCGCGCAATCGAATTCATTAGCCGTGTCGTGATATTCCTTGTTATGAGAAATTGTTTAATCTATATATTGCAAAATTGCAGGGTTTTTTCTCTGCGAACTATTTTTATTATAAATATAGTCATCATTATAAAATATTTTTTATTTCTCTTGTAGTTTTTGTTTCTGGTTTTTTGTTTGTTTGTTTGTTTTCCTTTTGCAGCCTATTAATTATTTCATTACTTAACTTGGCGTCATAACATAGAATAGCTGGAATGACTTAATACCGCATAATGACCTCTTTACTTAAGTTTTGCTCTGCTGTTTCTGGCACTTTCTGCGATTTTTCAAATCACACCATCAAAGCGTGTAGCCCCAAGAGATTGCCAAAAAAAACATTGCAGTCTGGTTGAAAGAAGTGATGAAGGAACTGACGCAAGTTCCATTTAAAGCTAATATTCTCACAGAAAACGGAACAGAGTAAGACTCTCTTTGCTTACTGGTCTTCATCATTCCATCATCTCGTAATCATTAAATTTCGTCGCACGAAAAACCTATATTACGGGAGTGTTATTCTGCGGAATGGCGATGTCAATTTATGTTCTAAAGGATCAATTTTGCGACTCGAGATGACAAAATTTTCTCTTGTGAGCACGTTTGAGGATATTGGTGTCGCCATGGTTACTAGCATGATTAGCCAATTACAAGAGAGCTTCCCGCTCAGGCGCGCGGCCGGTTCTTTTGAAATTTCATTTACAAAATGGCTTAGAGGTGCGGAGACGGTAAAGTTACCGGTGACTTTCTCGATGAGCTGCCAAATTTTCCCATCGATAATTTTTTCCGAGCTTGGAGAACATTCAGGAAGATTTGCCGAAGTCTTGGAAAGTGATGTTGAAAAACTCATTGAAAACGAATAAAAAAAAATGTTGTCTTTTATGTAGGAATTTCATTAGTATCTCTAAAATAAACAGATCATTACATGGTCGCTTGGGGATACAAATTTCATTTTCTCGTGCTGAAAGTATCTCTCACTCGAAGATGAAATTCGTATCCCCGTGCGGCCATGTAATATCCTCTATTTTTCCCATGATAGACATTAACAGATGCTTCGTTAGGTGGGATAGGGAAATCCATATATTCAACCCTTGTTTTCGAGCATGCCCACAAAATTGAACACCTTTATTTCACTAAGAGAAATTCCGATCTCATTGAAACAGCATATCGCTATGTTTAAACTGAGTTTTGTTCTGTCTCTTTGCTTGTTTGGCTGTTTTCTTTTTTGCGACAAACATCAGGCTTGAAGCTCCAAAGAAGTTATCTTGATATTGGAATTATGCAAATTTATTTTTTCTTGGAACAGATGCGACTGTTCTCTTTGATTACCTTATTCCTCAGAGAGATCTCATTTTTGGTACTTGGGATAGAGATCCTGATAATTGTGCTCGAAAAAGAGGCGGAGGCTGGTGCTATGGCATTGGGAAAGATTGAGCTGTTCGTTCAAATCTCAACGGTGTTTTCCCACGTTGTGGAAATGAAACCTTGGCCGATATTCATTGGGGAGAATTAGTTCTTACCAGTGCTAAAGGAAGCGCTCCCACGACTGAGATGAAAATTCGACCACTAGACTTTCTTAGAACTTTCCGTAAGATAAGTAACACCACATATTTAGTGAATAGTGATTTTCGCGTGTTCTTATCAGTTCAGGGCTTGGAGGTGATAAGCAATGTAAAATTCACCCAGTAGAGTCGAATCTTCCATATCCCCTGCTTTTACTACCTTTGTGATTGGCTGATTAGTGATCAAGTGGCCTTGCTAGAATTTGCCTAGAATCCGCTGGTAAAACATCATTGACAACTGTTTCCCTCGCGACCACACATCAAACGCAATAATTTGACTTGCATCTATAGTGATGTTACCTCTATTTTACGTTCCTTTCATTGTTTCGGTGTATATTTTGTGAACCATGATTTAAAAATGCTGCAATTCAAAAATTATTCCGCTTGCTGTCGGAAGAAACCAAAATATTTCTAAATCCAGTTTTCTAATATCTTACTCAGTGATTTATGCGCGTGGTATGAATTCTTTGGAGGTGAAATCCGCACCGGCCTAATTTATTCTGTTTTTAAAATATAGGGAAGTAAAGAAAACTACAAGGTTATGGTAACGAGAACGTCAAAATAAAGGATATCTGGGACAAAACAATCGTTCAGCCCATGCGTTAAAAGTTTGTATATTTTTTCCGTCATCTGCAAAACAACAACGCGAAATCACCAGACTT
Source organism: Pocillopora damicornis (assembly GCF_964200805.1). Taxonomy (NCBI): domain Eukaryota; kingdom Metazoa; phylum Cnidaria; class Anthozoa; order Scleractinia; family Pocilloporidae; genus Pocillopora; species Pocillopora damicornis. Next base: position 8,269,736 of record NC_142680.1, on the reverse strand, counting down.
TGCGCGTTGCAAATGAGTACCTGAGTCAACCTTTTCTCCAAGGTACCCTGGGCAGGCTAACTTTTCACTTACTTCTTTGAAAAATTTAGCCGACCATTTGCAGGCGGTTGTGAACTTGTCTCGGGTAGGCGAAACAAATTGAGGGGGGCGAGTTGTCTCATTCCGGCAGGTAGGGTAGCCCGGGCAGGTGGGGCAACTTTTTCTCATGTTAACACTTTGTCTGGCTGATCCGAGGCGAGACAACTGGAATGGAAAGTGCGTGCGCATGTCAATATCAGGATGTTTACAGCAATTTTTTCCTATCGTCCGCTATTTTGTCGAATATGTAACCTGGCCGAATGAAGGTTAACAGGTGTCAAATTCCATATAAACGTTTCGCAAAGTTGTCTCGCAAGGGGGAGGGTTATCTCGGGTACCTTAGACCATATAAATGGGGCCTGAGTCATGCAAAAGCAGAGTTGAAGCACAGTAAGAGACGGTTTAAACATACAGCCATTCGCGAAATTCTAACTTACAAGAGACATTCATTTTTTAATTAAAGTGTTCCTTGGCCGTTCCTGTCCTGACTGCTTAAGGTCCCTACTAACAATTATTCTTTACTACAAGAAAACACTTGTGTACTTTTTCAATCTCTTTGCATAATTATGTCGATGTCTTTGTCGCTAATTGTGTTTTTAAGTTTGAATCTTGTCTGCAGGAATGAAGGCTTTTGTCGAATTCTTGATTTAATTTTGAAATCGACAAAAGCCTTCATTCCTGCGGACAAAACTTCAAACTTTTACAAACTTGATAAGACGCAGCACGACAAACTCCTGATGGACAGCACCACAACCACCTACAAGAAAACTAGCACCGACGCCGCCAACATTATTGACTCACAAGCAAAATCTATTGCCCAAGAGCTCAACATCGACAACTGCACAGAACAGATCGTAAATCAACAAGCTTTTATTACCCCAAAAGACCATAAAGATAACCTCGTCAACCGCCCTACATGCCGCCTCGTAAATCCCGCAAAAAGTGAACTCGGAAAAGTCATTAAACAAATTCTCTACAATATCAACTCGAAAATCAAAAAAATTACAAAGCTCAACCAGCGGAAAAACACATCAGATGTAATTAATTGGTTCACCAACATACCCGACATGCAAAAGCATTTATTCGCCTCGTTCGACATCGACAGTTTTTACCCATCCATCACAAAATCTCTTCTCTCTAATTTCATTTGCAAGGAATTATACCACAATCAGCGACAAAGACATCGACATAATTATGTACTGCCGGAAATCACTTTTATTTGACAACGCGACCGCCTGGACCAAGAGCAACCTCAGCAGCATTTTCGACGTATCTATGGGCAGCTTCGACGGAGCGGAAGTTTGTGAGCTTATCGGACTTTTCCTCCTTAACAACTTCAGCGAGAGATACGGCAAAAACAGCGTAGGACCCTACAGAGACAACGGGCTGCTACTTCTAAGAAACGCAAGCAGACCACAATCAGAACGGACAAGAAAGGACATCACACGAGAATTTAAGAAACAAGGACTGAACATTTCTATAAGCACAAACCTAAAAATCTGCAACTTCCTTGACGTCACCCTAAACCTCACGGACGGAACCCACTATCCATACAGAAAGCCTAACAACAAAACTCTCTACATCGACACCAATTCCAACCATCTGCCTAAAATAATAAAACACCTACCAGCAGCCATCGGCCGACGAATCTCCGAAATTTCCTTAAGCCAAGAACTCTTTAACAAAGCCAAACCACACTACAAAAGTGCACTCAAACAAAGTGGACACGACGAAGAATTAATCTACAATGAACGCAAGAAACCTGTAATTCACATTATACAGAACAGCCGCAAGAACAGACAAAGAAACATAATTTGGTTTAATCCGGCCTACAGCAAGAACGTACAAACAAACATCGGCAGAGAGTTTCTGAACCTCGTCAATAAACATTTTCCGAAAAATCACAAGTACCACAAGATTTTCAACAAAAACAACATTAAAGTTAGTTGTAGCTGCTCAGACAACCTACATACCATAATTAAGAAACACAACAGAAAAATCCTCGAGACAAGCAAGACACCCTCCACGGAAAACAACTGTAACTGCAGGAAAAAAAAAACGACTGTCCTTTGGAAAACAACTGCCTCACTTCAAGCGTCGTCTACAACGCCAACGTAACAACAGAAAGTGACACAACCGGAAAGAATTACATTGGACTAGCTGAAGGAACTTTTAAACAACGTTACACGCAACACAAACTTTCTTTTCGGAACAGAAACTATTCAAACAGCACGGAACTATCAAAGTATATCTGGACACTCAAAGACAACAACACCAGTTTTACAATTAACTGGAGTATTTTAGCGACTGCCCCAGCCAACAGCAACAAAAGCAAGCGGTGCCACTCGTGCCTCACAGAAAAACTTTATTTAAGCTAAGAAGCCGTCTTTATTAAACAAAAGAACAGAACTCATTTCTAAATGCCGCCACGAGAATAAGTTTTACTTAGCAAATTTCACAAGCCGCCAACAATGGCTCAATAGAATCTTTATTTCACACGTGGATTAGATCATCGCACTAGGGAATTAATTAGCTACTTATCTAATTTGTATATAAGGAGGTATGTTCTTCGCTGAATAAAGTTCTGTCTGACGAGCGCTTAGGCGCGAAACTCAGAGTTACAGAGAATCGATGCGTCCTCTTCTTTAACTTATGTATACTTAGCTCTACTACCACAGCATTGAGCACTTTATGCCAAGGTAGATTCTACCCCCACATCTATGTGTTTATATATATATATATATATATATATATATATATATTCCTTCTTTTTTTTGCAATCTCTACCTTTCTAATGATGTTTAAAGCTTTTGTTTTTTAATGATATTGATAAAACCATTTTAGATCATATTACTAAAAGTAAAATTTATCTTTTAAGGAAATCAATTACGATAAAGGGGTAAGATTCTAAAGAAACTGTGGTGTTGCGTCTTCATGAAAATCTAGTATAAGGAGAGTATAACAGGGTAATTTAGTTTTATCAACTGAGTTGATAAAGTAAATTGGCCACCTTAAAAAGTTTCAAAGCTTACTTTTCGAGCGTTTCGTCAGAGCGATAAACTGTAACAAACAGCTTCTGCGATAGCTTGGCGATTTTGTTTCCATGGCAACCCACCAGATCGCAGACCTTATCTTAGCTCAAATATTTTCAAGCCTACCCTGGTTTTTCATTTAATTTTTTTGCCAAAAAAGCTTCTTGCGCGTGATCTGACCAACATGTTAAGTAGCGAGGTCCATTTCAGTTTTGCTTCATTGTTGTACAGAAGTTTAGGGGAAACGATCCTTTCAATATCTAAGAAGAGTCTCTAATTTTGTTTTACCTAAGTCAGAATCATTTCAGTTTCAGAAATGGCTATTGAATTTTGAGAAATTTTAAGGAAGTTCATCGACTGAAAAAAGTGTAATTGGATGGACGAAGTATTTCAGGTTGAATATCTGTGAACTTTTGGATGACACTATAGCATCATACAAATCACGCATAAAGCTTTACATAAGGGCTGGAATACTGGACTACCATTCATTACAGACCAAAAATATTTTAATTCATAGGTTGCCTACTACTGCAAATGATGTTTGACATGAGAGAAAATCTCGATTTAGAAAGAGTTATCAGGGAAATAAAAGGTTTCTGCTCTCCTGTAGTTCCACTAGATTTTCATAAAGACCTTCATAAATAAGGGGAGATAACCTTCACCGCCTTCAAAATTAAGATGCAGCAAAAATCCAATGGAGACACAGTTCATTAGCTTTAAGGCCATTTCTGCAAGGCTTTCGTATCCAAGCAACAACACTTCCATGACAACAGCCATATAATGGGTAAGGGACGGCTTTTCCTTGCCCATAACAACATTAACAACATGATGCACGCCATAAATGAGGAAAAGGTTGGCTATTGTCATAAACATTGTACCAGAGAGAAGCTCTTTGGTTACTGCGGAGAGTCCTGCAAATGGACAGCCAATGCTTTCATTGACCGATTGAACATGTATTTATAGACAGACATTACAAAGTGAATAAAATGCATCTTTCCAGTAAGTCCATCGATCGAACCAATCATTACAGTCTCAGCTTCTTCATAGAAATAAAATGTTATTCTTAGAGAGCCACTGTCGGGATGTTCACCATCAATAGGTAGAGAACCAGTGTGATTGTTAACACCATTGTCACGATCCACACAAAGTAGTTTCCGCATTCTGTTGAATTGAGGCATTCAGACGAGAGAAGGGTTTCAGTGAAACCTTTTGCACACTGTCCACAGAGGGTGCCGATCCTGTTCCCCTGGCAACTGTTGTATTATGTTGTTGCAACTGAAGGACAGTAATCTTCCGGACAGACTAAAAACCCCAGCGACTGTGGATGTGTGGACGTTGAATAGCCCCAAAAATTTGGCTTTACTGCAATGTTGTTTTCAATGCAGGTGACTGCAAATGAACATTCCCCTTTTTAGGCCTAAATAACCAGGAGCGCAGGATCTGCAAGAATATTTCAGAGAAGTAACGTTCAATATGCAATCACTCTTTTTTTTTTCTGTGTATTGAAGATGTGCATTGTTCCCCAATAGAAGCTGTTGTCCTTCACTACAATTTATCTCAGAGTTTTGGTCTATATCGACAAATCCTCCACTAACGATGTCAAAAATCGGATAGGTGCCCCTGTTCGTGACCATAGACATCATAGATGTGTTTACAAGCTTTAACTAACCTGCGCTTTCAGAATAAATGAACATGCCTGTCTTTGATGTAGCCATGTTGCCAATAGTCACGTCTTTCTTTGTTCGAAAAAATGAGCAATCGACTAAATCTATTCTACCAGTTCCATACGCACAGTACACGTGTCCAGCCTGTTGAATGCCAAAATTGTCACGAAATGTGCATCTTCGGAATGTTGTGAAACTATTACTGATGTAGACAGCTCCAACTGCCATTCCAAAGTTTTCTTAAAACTGGTATCCTCAGACAATATATGACTGTTATAGGTACATGAAGGACCAGTATCCTTCCATGAAGGATGTAATTCCTGACTAATATGTGAATTCATGCAGCCCAAACGCTGTGGTTTATCTGGGCTAAACAAGACAGCAATTGCGCCAGTTATTTTCTGGTAAATGTATCCTTATTCTTTGTTGATCCACTGACGTTCATAGGCACCGATGCAATTGCGAAAGTGTGAGCGCCTTATTGTCACATTTTTCTCCCCTTCGAACAGAAGAGAAAAATAACTGGATGGTCTATAGTGGATACATTATTTTCAAGTTCTATGACTGCCTTTGTGGACGTAATGTTTTTAAGTAGTGGAATGTTAATGGGAAATTGCATAGTTCTTCTTCTTTTGGTACACTTCTACTGTATGGTTACTACTGATAAAGCGAGTGTTTCTGATGAATAACTTGACTGATGTCGAGTAATAAAAGTGAGTATCATGTCGTAAATATCACCAACAAAAGTGCAGTTTTCAATAAGGATATCAATCAGAAATGAGCAGTTTTCCGGTTTTGAAGATTCTATGTGCAAGGCGATTTTAAATGACAATAGCGTGACGTTCACCATCTTGATGCGGTGTTTGGAATTTATCAAAAGGGCTTCCTTTTTTTATATTGCTGACTATCAAGCTGTCCGAAATCACTGCCATGCCGGCATTACAATTCCCGGCTGGTATTTGGACAAAGGTTCCTTGTCTTGCTTCCATAGCAATGTCCTCAAAAATGCATCTCGAAATGGTCATATTGGTTTTACCCTGCGTGGTGATCACGCGCAGAGCACCAGCCACAATGATTTTCATCTTCCTTTTGAACGTAAACCGCTCTATGACATCATTTCTATTTTTAAGAAAAACTTCAACAGTCTCACCTTTCTGTTTGTATCCATTTCACTGCTCAATGGTTAAATTTCTAAGGCGAAAGAATAAATTGTGTGGACCTGACCGATTATTTCCAACAAATATGGTACATCCATTATTCGCTCTGTAGTAAGAAAAGTAACGTTAGTGAGCTTAATCTTCAGGAAACCTTTCGGTTGTCTTCTTTATTTTTATGAAAGAAGGATTTCGCAATTCTTAAAGATGCGTTTATATGAGTTAGCAGCGATAGGCTTGAACCTCTGTGCATTGTTACCTCAAGGTAACTAAAACGGGAGTCTTGAATGTCTCTATCTGCTCTGGTAGCCTCAACTTTGATGCAACGCACGTTCTTGTTGTAATAGCAATTTAACCTAACGAACTTTGCTCTTCTTTCCCTAGAATGAGAAGAAAACAAGCTGCGCTCAGGCAAATAAACTTCTGGTTTTAGATTCAGAAAATAGTCTTTAAGATTAAAGAGGTTGTGCTGAGGTTTTATATGTCTAAATCTCGTTCATAACCGCAGTTGGAACGTTGACACTGATAAAAGGACCTTTATTGCTAAAAAACTTGGTTCTACTGCAAGAGATAGAAATATAAACTGGATCGAGCAGATTCTCTGCGGCGGAAAATATCTTCACGGCTCCTCTTTTATCCTTCTGACGATGAAATCCAATTTTTTCGAATTTTGTGTTGGTGATATTAACTTCAAAGAATCGATTTTGTTCTCCTTGAACATCTAACTGAACAGATGATATGTTCTGTGTTTCAATAATAAAAGTTCGTTCAGTATCGCGGAAAGAAGTTATGGATCACGATGCGAGTTTGCCGAAAATGGATTCCTGAGAGTTTTGTTGCTCATTAACTGTCCACTGAAAATGAAATCCTCGGATGCATAAAACGTGTGGAGGGGAGTAGATTCCCCTAATGCTCAAGCTCTTGGTAACATGAATACCATGATGACAACCATTGAAGAATTGGGGTCGGAACAGTCATAGGGATGTTCTAGCGTTCCTAACCCGTCTAGACAGATGAGTCCACCAAAACTAACTCTTTTAACCGCTTGAACATCCGATCAGTTTTTTCTCGTTTTCAAGCGACAATCACACAATATATTCGTTTATTTTGCGCTCAGTAAATAGTTTTTTTTTGCTTATTTTTAGAATATCAGGAATTCCATTTGGCATCTGTTGTTACAGAAGTTAAAAGGCAGGAAATTAGGAGTAATTAACAAAAAGAAAAACCAAACAAACGATCAGGTGATTTCAAGATGGCTGCCAAGTTGGCGCTCTTACGGTCCGGTGATTTTTATCGTATTTTCTCTGCTCTTAAGAGAACAATTGAATACTGCAAGCTCAAGTTTAATTCAAAAGTCAAGACTTAATATATTTTCTTCGTCTGAAGAGCTTACACGGCCACCTAAATATGTTTCTAATAACAAGATACGTCGTTCAATCGCTCGACCTAACGCATATATGAAGCTGCTTCGACTAATACATTTCACCACGTATGCTTGTGCCACCGGTTGCATTGTTCTCTGTGGTGATGTGGAGCTTAATCCTGGCCCTATTGCAGTTAGCGATACAGCAAAGTGTCCTCTCTGTCTCAAAATTATCAAAACGGACTATGCTCATCTTCTCTGCACTTCATGAAAGAAGGATTTTCATCTAATGTGTCTTGGTCTTGATTTTGACTATTTGGGCTACTGTCATATGTACAGCTCTAACAACATGTCACTCGATGATCTTAGTGAAAATGCGATTGATCTTCCTTTAAAACTTCAAGAAATCGTCAATAATCTTGGCTTGAAATTGATGTATCAGAACATTCAAAGTCTACCACGGAGATGATGCTGTTCTCTTTTGTGACGCATCAACACGTCAAGAACTTCAAATTGCTCTGGAACGTGAATTCACTGAAATCAGTAACTGGTACACTGATAACAGGTTGACTATAAATGTCAAGAAGACCAAATTTATGCTGGCAGGCAGTAAAAGGATGCTATCCTTATTTGAAGACTTTGAGTTGCAACCAAATGGTACACAAATCGATCGCGTGCAGTCATTCAAATATCTGGGAGTAACAACGGATGCAAAATGGAGCTGGAAGCCACATATCAGCAATTTGCTAAAGAAACTAGGTCATCGTCTTTCTTTGTTTAATCGCATATTTCATATGTTAGACAAAAGAACTCGCATAGCCTTCTACAATGGGCTAGTGCTGCCAGACCTAGACTATGCCGACGCAGTGTGGGGAGATCAGCCCGGTCTAAAATCAGAAATGGAAAAATTGCAAAGTTTTCAGAACAAATTTGCGAAGAAAATTAAATTAGTCAAGATGTCTTCTTAAGAAGCTCTGAAGTGTCTAAATTGGCTCCCTCTGGATGGAAGACGTTTATTTCACCATTGTACTACCGTAGAAAATGCAATCAAAGTAGACATTCCGCAACATTATGAAAGTTTTAAATCGACATTGAGAAGTTCGCATGGCTACAACACTAGAAATGGATACTTACCTAGACTGCCTAAACCTAAAACGGAATTCGGAAAGAGGGTGTCCTACTTCCGTTTTACAAATGACTGGATGTCCCTCCCAGTATTTTTAAGAAGGCCAATGCCATGCACAATTTTTAAGGAAAACCTTACAAAACCTTTATCCTTAATGGATAAATATTTTAAATGATGGATATAGTAGTTTTTAATCATTGTATATTTTATATTTTAGATCTGTGACATTTGTATTTCTTATTTTAGCTTTTAATACTTTTTATTTTTTACGGAGGACCTTCCTGAAAACCACGTATTTACGTGACGGGCGCTTCCTCCTTAAAGATTGTTTACTATTATTATTATTATTATTATTATTATTATTATTACGGAAACGAGATACATAAACATTCGCCGGGCCTACCCCTAATTCGTAAGAATTGAGAGAAAAAAGTCATCAACTACTAGCTGCTGTCAAATTAGTTGCACTTTGTATAATACATAGGGTTGTTTGACCGCGGGAGATCTGTGTGCGAACATAGTGCGAGCTTTAAAAGTAACAACATAAAAAAACAAACATAGCGCCTCGACAAAATGGCACGATTATTCCTGAAAAGGAGTGTTCAAACTATTCAACACCATACAGTTTTTATGTGATAGAATCTAGGGTTTCCAGCAAATGCACCTATAAAGTTGATAGGATTTCTATGCCAGAATAAAAAAAGGCATACCGAAAAGAAAACACGGTGGGAAAGATTGCAAAAGGGCGACAGATTCGAAAGTTTACGCATGCTCAGATATAGATCTTGCGGAAGTTCTATTCCATTACGAAATATTTTGCGACAAAGAAAATAGGAATCTCTCGAGTGATATTTATCGCGTTCCCTTCGATGGAATTTCCAAAGATTTGCTAGACCGTTAAACATATTTGTGCTCTTCCTAGTGCCTGTCGATAAAAAATATTTATGGGGCCGAATTTGAGATAGAGGAAGAAAACACAAAATTGCAAATAGCGAGGAAACAACCAACGAAACCCCTATTTTTTTTCGGCCTTTACATGATCGGCAGGAAACATTTCACAAATTGTGAACATTTTAAGATTTCACTGAAGCAAATTGAAGAAACTCAAAGAGATTCCAAATTGTCCTTGGCGAGCGCCTCCCTTCGTGGAGCCTTAGCTTAATAACGAAAATCATTTTGGTAATATTTACTACGGCAATTGATAGCCCACACCTTTCTTATCACCTTTTGATGGCTTTTAGTAACTTTGAAATACCAAAAGATCAAAATTTTCTGGAAAAACATGGCACGCGCCAAAATTGAGCGAAAACCCTACGGAGCCTGCTACAGCGAGATATTCCTATTGCAGAAAACTGATAACTTTTCTCAGAGAGAGGGTTTTTTTACCGTTTTGCTCACCTTGTAAGCAAGTTAGAGCTTTTTTCTACAACCATTTTTATTTTCAGATGCTTTTTGTTATAAACCATTACCAATCGAGGAAGACATCAGGCAGTTACCATTTCTTTTTGTGCCAAACACGCTATACAGGATTTGCTCCTTAAGGGGTTTCCAGTTTCTTAGAGCAATAACAATATCAATTTAATAATCTGCAGGGATCACATAATTATGTTCACTACATATTGAATTAGTTCTCTTCACACACGGACAAACTGTTCCCCTCAGAAGATGCTTTTGTTTTGTCTCTTGTTCCAACTCTCTTCTGGATAAACTCTCTTTAGGAGCAGAGCCAGCGCCCACCTCCCACGGCTTTAGTTAAGTTTCGATTTCTGAGTGTGGAGTTATTTTCAATTGAATTCTTCTTTGTTATCGATTTTGCTTTGAAATATTTGCCCCTAGTTCTCCACTTATGTCCCCTCCCCCCTCTATTTAACCTGCAAACAGGTTATATTAGGCCCCGGTAGTTCCAAGGGTGAATAACGCCATCCTCTGGATAAATATCTATCCGGTGGACCGTGTACTTCGTTTTTGTTAACACTTATCCGCTGCCGGGATAGCGATTTATCCGTTGGATAGAGTTATGCGCCCTTAGAGAAACTCGACACAAAATACCAGAGCCACACATCTTTGCATAAGAATCGATGTCCATGATACCTTCTCACGTTATTTTTCTTCAATTCACGTCATTAATTTCGGAAGTAAAACCTGCTGTCTAAAACGACAGCTTAAAATAGATTCTAGAGAGTTTTATGTTACCTGAACTTGTACTCGAGAAAGCAAAATTACTAGAGCTGTTATGACAATTATGAAATACCCCCTCCTCTCTCTTTACTCTCTGCAAAAGACTCAAGCATGCATCCCACTTTCTCCTTCCCTCAGCATTTTTGTAATTTAGAGTGGATCGATCCAATGGTTAGCAAAAAACTGAAAGATAGTCGGAAAGCGAAAAGCAATCAAACCAAATCTGCATTTTAGACTAATCATCTGACGCATATAGTCCTGGATGGGGCACTACGTTGTGGCCTTAAGCAAGTCGCTTCACTCACCTTGCTTCGTCTTCTCGGATAAGACGTTAAGCCGGAGGTCCCGTCTCCTGCAGGGTTTGGGGTAGGAGACGTTAATTTCCCACGCACGAGATTACTGTGTGATGGATGTCCTCCCCTGGGTTGGGTTGGGTGGATTTTAGTGTTGTAATGCGCACTCGATCATATTATCGCATGTTAGACTGCGCAATATAAGAAATAAACATTATTATTATTTATTATTATTATTATTATAGTTTCCAATAACAATTCTCAACAATCTTCGCTGGGTCACTGATGGGTCACAATGAGGTTGGCAAGGTGAAAACCCTAACTACTATAACCAAGGGCTGGCTTCGGCAGCGATTGTTCAAATCGGGCGACAAAACAGCGCGAGCTCTCCTAGAAAGACCCTTTACACCGCTAATTATGAAAATTACAATTTCCTCGATTGTGATTGGTTTAAAAAAACTCCTTTTTTTTCTACTAATTCACTTGCCAAGTTGTTATCAGACAGTTTGCTATTGGACAGTTCAAAAAGCCAATCACATTCAAAGTTGTAAAGCTTAGATCAACCAATTAAATTCAAAGTTGTCGTCTAAATCAACCAATAAATGTAAATGTTCTCTTTCTTTCATAACTTAGCTATTCTTCTTTTTTCGGAAACTGTAATTTTTATAATTAGTTGGTAATGAGACTTTGCGTTCTCCAATTCAGTCTGTAATCATACTCGTGATAAACTCATCGGACTCCCGCTGCGCGGTCGTCCAATTTGGCTATTACTCGTTCGGTTACGGACCGAATTGGACTCCATTTACTCCTGTTACCATTATTTGAATCGTGATTTTTTCATCACAATTGCATTTTTCGTTTTAATTCTATACCTCCTCCTCTCTATAAAAAATCCCTCCCCATATTGGTACCAAACCGTTCTTTATGTGCGCTCAGACGAGTCGATATTTTTACGCCGAGAGGCGCTAATGGTCATGAGGTATAACGTGTTTATGGCAGGCTCCTCGGAACTGTGGCAAGATTTTTGGACATTGAATATCTAACATGGTATAAAATATAATCCAAGTTCGCACAATGGTAATAAAAAAACTCTTGATCTGCTCATGCATGGCCGTTTACGGGGATCTCCAGACGCAAACGCTACTTGCAGATCCATTGAACACTTCTAGCGAAGTCACTTGACCTGATTACCAACAACTTCAAATTTCTAACCATCATTCTAAATATAGCGGAAAAAAATAGGTAGAACAGGATGTTATGTCAACTTCGAAAAATGTAAATTTCTTTCGCTTTCCAACCAACTGGTTAGATTTTGTATGGCTATCAATTTTAACGATAGAATGTGGTTTCGTACACTCATGATGAGTCAGCTCCCTCGCAGCTTTCTCCCTGGCTCGGTTTACTTAATGCCGTAACAACCGAATATCAGTATGCATATTCCCCATGTTCCCTATACATTTCCTAAGGTGCTGGCAAGGAAAAGTAGCTTAACGATCCAGATCTTGAGCTTCTGTAGTTAAAGATTATTATCATGACCTTTGTGTGTGATTCAAGGGTGATATTGTAAGGAAAAATTAGATGCTAGTCACTCCTAGGGGTTAAACTGTTAATACCTATTCTTTACCCGCAGGCGAGAGAACGCTCGTGCCACAAAGCCAATGGAGGTATAGATGACGTCATACCTTTTTTCCTTCCGTTATTGTCTGAGATTTACACTGGAAGGCTCACTTGTGTCAAAAATCACCAGTGCAATGATTTCTCAAACCCAAGCATAATAACACGATTTTAATTAATTTGTTTTTAGGAAACTTACCCGAGTTTTCGCTAGTTGATGGGTTTACTCATAAGAACAGAAAAAAAATACTCAAACAAACAAAAATAAGATATATTCATTATTAAATAATCAGCGTGTTGCAAAACAATTCATAAGTACATCTTTAACACATCACAAAGTACCCGCCACCAAGATCACTAATTCTTCGTCAGCAAACACAAAGGAACCATTCAATACCTTAGACCGGCGCGTTATTTAACTAAGCTTAACAAAACGCAATAAACTTTAACTGACAGAGTAAAGTTTCCACTCGGGAAAACCTGTCGCTACTCTCATTATTTGTTGACAAATGGGCCCAGATGTTTATTTTTCCCTTCGGGACTCTGAACTTTTCTCGCAAACTTTATGCCAAAAAGGAAACGTTTTTTCAGCTTGCAACGAACAGCCAAATTTGTGCAAAGTGGCACTAAATGCGCTAGCTTTTTAAAGTTACTTAAAACCTTTTGTCGACTGCAACACGTCAAAAAAGCTATTGTCAAGGATATTACTCACAAATTGAAAACGGTACGTAACAGGAATTCTGAACTCGTGAAGTACAGTCTTTTGTTTTTTTTTTTTAAATTAACGAATATGTTGAAATTTCTCTCTACACGACATAACTAACCCGAAAATTCTGAAACTATTACAATTAGTGTTAATTATGGTAGAAACCCTATTTAACAAATAGAGAAGCTTTGACTGTGCTCTGTTCTGTTATAAAGCACGAAGGAAGCGGCTAGAGCACGAAAGAAGTGTAGGGAGAAACATTAGACGTAGTCGGGTGTTTCTCCCCACTTCTTGAGTGCTCTAGCCGCTTCCTAAGTGCTTTATAACAGAACAGAGCACAGTCAAGGCTTCTCTATTTGTTTTATAATAAAGAATCCGTTAAATTACCCAAGCATTACTTTCAATTTTCAAAACAAACTTTATTTCCAAAGCGAACAACAGTGTCGTCAGCATGCTCTATACTCTCATAAAGTACGCTACAATAAGCCAATCAGAATCCCTGTTAGAATGGTTCAAATAATCTGATTGGCTGTACAAGACTGAAAGCTGTCAAAGTTCACATTCTGTGATAGTTCACAAACTAAAATAGCTCGGCATGTCCAATTTAACACTTTTGCCTGAAGTCTCTCATACAGAATCTTGAAGTGAAATGTTCAGTGAACTTCAGCCGAATTATGGCTCACATAAACACGCGAGTTTTTTCACTTGACAAGGTAAAAAACAAACTGTTCAAGGCGAGTGTTTTTTGAATGAACGAAAGCCAAATTCACCGGAACATGAAGGTCGCTCGGGATCAGTGGCAGATGTGACTTTCCACTCAACGCATCGGAAAGGATATCAGAGCAAGCTCTTATTTTTTCACTCGAAGGGCGGCCGATGTAGTTTCTGAGGCTTGCTTTACTGTGATGACTGGGGTCGCCATGATAAGCGAGCCGGGATGGACTTCAGCATGATCATATTCGCTTAGACACCCTCATGATAAGAATGACTTTTAACAGTTATGCCAGTTTGGTTATATTTTTCGTCATTTCTGATTTGTTCTGTTTTGTTTTTGAACACTAAACTTTTTATACTATACGAGTGTTTGATTTTTATTACCGTAGGTATGCTTGCAATCTAACTGAGCGTTTCCTTTGAGGATTTTCGTATCTGTTCACGTTTTAATGACGTAAATCACGGCGCCTGGTATGTTTATAAACCTTTGTTTGATTCTTCTGTTATTATTACCGGCTCGCTTCAGTTCCGAAATTTCACTTTCAATCATCGGAAAAAAAGCTAAAAAGAAGTCCCGGAAAAGGTCGAACATAGTTGGACAGCTTTAGCTCAGCTCTATGCTCTATACTCTCATAGAGCACGCTCTTTTAACCAATGACAGCGCACGTTATATCCTAACTTTATTATAATTTAAAATACATGCTCGTGTTTAAGTCAGTCAGAGCCTTTCCCAGATAGGAATGAAAGCTTGCTCTGGTATTTGACTTAGTTTTATTTCTTGTGTTTTTCAAGAGCGATCAGACTGAGTTATCCATTGATATTTGACAATTCAAAAGTGCTTGATGGCGCTGTCATCATCCTAATTTTGTCCCTTGATCAAGCATCCCTGACTGCAGACCACACGTACAGATGATTTCAACCAAAATAGTTGCCTTCTTCTAACCTTCCTTAATTAATTTTATCATCCATCAATCAAATCATTATCTATCTCATACAGTTATGGTGCCTATCAATGTTAAAATCATTACAGCTGTAAACGACATTTCTTGACCTTTCTATCTCAGTCCATGATGAATGTCAGAATTAGTTTTGTGAAGTTTACTACGAGTGTTTATAACAACTTTAAATTATTACAATCGCTTCATTTGCTCTCATTTTGATTGAAGCCGTTATCATTCTCTGTGTTATAGTATCGATCTTCTAAAGTACTGCAAATACTACAGATATGTCTGGTATGATATTTGAGGAACAGCAAGTCGCTAATAATATAAAGTGTTCTCTGGTCTTATCTTCACTCAGAAGAGCTCGATGAGAACTGAAATAGAATAATCAGAATAACATGCGTAATATTATTTGGGTCACCTACGTAGAATGACCGCTTGCAGTTCGCAGCAGTATCGTACGAGAAATGATATCTCAATTCCATGTATCATTTAACACTACGCTGTGGCCACATGGTCGGAGCCAAGTACGGTCTTGAATGGATTAAGTGGCCGGCAGTCAGAAATGTTTGGCCACATTTTCATAGAAATGTGCGACCTTGGATATCCTTAATTCATTTAGTTCGTTTGAGATATATATAACGCGTGTTAAGGCCACAAACATGATATTCAATGGCTCTGCCCGAGTTATGTAACAAGAAGTTCAAGTTATTTCATGAGATAAACTATTTTTACCTAGTTTCGCGATGTTTGTAACACAATAATATTTTTTTGGCTAAAGAATTCAAGTGGCTTATCACCTCCAAGCGTGGCGAGAGAACAAGCGACTCCTCCTTTTTTGTTCACTTAATGTCTGTCACAAAATATTTTTGTCTGGTTCAAAAATTTTCTGACTTCCCTGGAACTAATTTGGAAAGAAAGGAAAATAGCCAAATAGTTTCGGTACATTTTTTAACGCGTTTGCCTACAATACAAACGATCTTTTGAATATTTCTATTTTAGATTTAAGAAAACCTATTTTTGTGTACAATACTGTGATTGGTCAGCTGATACGTTTATCATCGTTTCCTGTCAGCAATGTACTTAAGTAAAATACCGGAAATTGTTGCTTTGACCATTGACAAATTAAAGTTCACATGGATTGAGGCAGAAGACATTTTGTCCTTTTTTTTTTTTTTTTCTAAAAAACGGAAAAGAGAAACAACCCTAAATCACCACAACGTAATCGACTTTAAAGTTTTCAGAACGGTTCAAGTGATTCTTTCCGCTCTTCAAAGTCTGAAGACTACATTTGACAAAACATCTGCTAGTAATGAACGCGTCTGCATTCCAAACTAAACTTTTGAAGTCCTATCGACATAATCAATGAGGAGCTGAAGCTTTCCTTCATATTGATGATTAGTTGTAGCTCAGGCGTACCATTCATCTTACGGGCAAGATCTTTATCCGCCATGTAAGATGCAAACCTCCATTATGAGGGTGTGCAACAATAGAGGTTGCTTTTGTTTTTGTTCTTTTCTTGTAGTAAAACAGCGAATAGCGCATTTTAATCCCTGCACGATAAGTTCTACTTTGCGTAATTAATGCTGGTGCAGTGCCGCGTACTTGCATGTCCTTGAAAACCCCTCTTGACAACTTCACTCGAAGAAGTAAATTATAATAAATTTGCCTTATGATCTCTCAAGGGGAGCACAGGATATTGATGGGCGATTAAGGTGAAGAGAAAACGTAAAGCATAATTAAAATGGCATCATGGCGACAATGGAGTACGATTTCACACGACAACCACATGGATCGGTATTCATTGAGGTCTGGATGACACGCATTTTGGATTTATGTTGCAATTGCTTAAAAATTGCCTTCAATGCATCTACAGGCACTCGATGACTCGATAGCCGTAAGAATCAGTCTCAAAAGATATACAGTGTCACGAAGAAATATGATGATTTGAAAAAGGGATGCTTTCATTCGGCTGCGATCATTTTATTAATTTTTTTTTTTCACGACAGATGTTTGAGTAGGGAGAAACTACTTTGCAGCTGTTTCGAGGCATAACTGCCGGCTATTTTAAAAACCTATGAAAATCAGAGGCTGAGCAATGACATCAACCAATCGATCGCTCAGTCACTGCAATCGGATGATTTTCCCCGAGGGGGTTTTGAAGGCACGTGACTCTTACATTATAAAGTGTACTTCTAAATACACCAAAAAGTTGCAAAGTTATCAATGG
Organism: Pocillopora damicornis; assembly: GCF_964200805.1. Lineage (NCBI taxonomy): Eukaryota > Metazoa > Cnidaria > Anthozoa > Scleractinia > Pocilloporidae > Pocillopora > Pocillopora damicornis. The sequence continues at coordinate 8,252,643 of NC_142680.1, read as the reverse complement.
TGAGCGGATAATTTTGTATTCTATCCATGGCCCAAAGTAGGCACACACGTTATACAATCCGAAACCTTTTTCGACATTTGTTCGCGTGATCCCTTTTTATGACAATATTAGTTTTCCGATATCTCGTCTTCTCGGATAGGACGTAAAACCGTAGGCCCCGTCTCCTGCAGGGTTGGGGTAGGAGACGTTAATTTCCCACGCACGAGATTACTGTGTGGTGGATGTCCTCCCCTGGGGTGGGATGGGTGGAAGACACTAATTGTAAAGCGCCTTTGATCATTCAAATGTTAAAGGGCGCTATAGAAGTAAATAAATTGTTAAATTATTATTATTATTATATCTTCATTTGCCCTCATTTTGATTGACACAGTTATCACTCTCTTTGTTACAAAATTGAGTCATTGAGGAATCAAAAATCCTAAATACAATAAATAAATCTAATATGAGAGCTGATAAATAGCAGTTCTCTCATAGTTTTGTTGTCTGCATGAAAGACTGCACGATAAGAAGATAATTAGAATAACGTGAGTATTATACATAATATTTCTTGGGTCAACAATAAGGAATAATACAGGTTTACCTCAGTAGGTTGTAACAGCATCATATCTGAAGCTAAGTGACATACCAACCAGTAACAACTTTTTTTGTCTTTTTAATTTCAGCCTTCGTTGGTAATGTCGCCGTGTTATCTCACTTATTTCCCATTTGTCTCAATAGAAATGAAATAAACGTCGTTGTTGTGAATAAGCCGGTTTGTGTAGACTTTCCAAGCATAGTAATGAGTAGATTTACCGGAACAATAAGAGTCCCCTTTTTTGAAGTTTTTATCAAAATCCAATACTAAATATATCACGGGTTGGCACAATTAGCTGAAAAAGTTTGAATGATGGTTTTGACCGCATATCCATTCTTTTGACGATGCAGAAACCGGCGTTTTGTACATCTTAATTTTATTGCATGAACTTGCACTGATAAAGGATGGCAAAGAAAGGAACTTCCACTAAAAAGCTTCAGCTTCTTCCTGATTAATTTTGCTTTAAAAGTTTGCTTCAGTTTGAATTCATAACGCTTCCTTAAATTTTGTAATAATTTCGGCCTTGCCCTATCAGCCAAGAATCATTCCTTGTTGCATGATAATGAACACAAGATCTGTTGCTAAAGTGGACGCCTTCCCTGCCCTTGTTGCTGAGTTGCTGACAAATAACTGCGACCTGTGCTTTTTGACTGAAACTTGGCTTAAACCTATACATCCAACTCACATTGTCTGCCCCAACGGATTTTGTATGATTCGTAAAGACAGATTGGATCGTGGAGGAGGTGGCGTCGCTGCACAGTCCTGGGGCCGGTCCTATTTTCTATTTTTATTAACGATATTAAAGCTGTTAACACTGATAAGAATCGTCTAATTAAATTTGCTGATGACATAACTGTTAGTTTGCCAATTGAGGCAAATGTAGGCTTGGATGAATCTCAAACAGAGGTCTTATCCTTTATTGAATGGTCTGAGAAGAACCGCATGAAAGTCAATCTGACGAAAACATGGGAACTTCTTTTACGAGGTAGAACTACCAAGACGCCTCCGGAACCACTTGAGATTATAGGGAGGAAAGATAAGCTGAAATTATTGGGTGTTACCTTTGAGCAAGTGCCAGTTAATTGGGATACTCATATTGATTATTTACTGAGCAAGGCTAGCAGTAGGTTGTACATTTTAAGAATATGTAAATATTATGGATACTCTACGGAGAATTTGGACTTACTTTTTCAAAGTTTGATCCTTTCTGTTTTTACATATGCTACTGAGGTCTGGGGGTGTGCTTTTTATAGTAAATATTTAAGTAGTATTGATAAGCTCTTTGCCAGGTGTTATAAGTTAGGTTACTGGTTAAAGCAGCATAGTATCTTGGATATTCGTCATGATAGAGATATGAAATTATGGCGAAGGATCTCTTCCACGAACACTGCCTTGAGGGATCTTTTACCTCCCCAGAGGACACGGCAGTTGAGAAGTAGGTCGCATAATTATATTCTACCTAAGGTCCAGACAAGTCGTTTTAAATCAGTGTTTATCAATAGATGTCTTTTTAATTGCAATTAATCATTAATTGTTCATGTAAATTGTTGCACGTCCGTTTGCGCAATGAATTCTAAATAATGACCTTTATTATTATCATTATTATTATTATTATTATTATTATTATTATAATATTATTATCGGTTTTGCCCGACGCCAAAATGTCGATGTCTACTCTATTCGGTGGTTTTAACATGTTCGTTTATGGCTAAATTTGGTCAAATGCAGTCTTCAGACTCTCGCGACTGGAACGGTCTAATTCTTTCTTTAATCTTTTCAAACCAATGACAGAATTTCTGGTATTTTGCTTAAGTCCTATTGTGACATGAAAGATTGGTCAACGTTTCAGCAGTCCGTTTATGGCGTGCATGATCCAAAATAGCTTTCTGCCGTTTAAGGAGGTGTATTCAGAAGGTATTTTGGATCGTGGCCAAACCCGTGAAAAATACACGAAACGAATTGAACATTTTCGTCTCCATCCAAAATAGGTATCGGAGTATTTTTTGACCCGGACAAACCTTTTGGTGACAATCACTGGGTAGTTAAACAAAAGAAAGAGAAGATTCTGTTTTCTCTGCACGCCTGAAGGTGATAAGCCACTTGAGTTCTTTGGCAAAGGTAATTATTAAATAAAGAATTTAGGTTAAGTTAGAAGCATCGCTAGACTACAGGATATAGCTCTATCAATTGAATAACTTCAACTTTTTATAAATAACTTGGGCAGAGTCACTCAGTATTGTGTCTTTGATTGGCCTTAATGCCCGTGATATTTTTATATCTTTTCAAATTTGTATACACGAACGTATTTGAACGAGGTTGTACAGCCCCTTGACGTTATCTGTTGAAATAAAATATTGACTGATTGAATGACTGATATAGCCATCTTATAAATGATACCCAAGCTCACACATATTTTATCGTAGACCGGAAAATCATCATTTTTTTAATCCTTTGAAAACACAGCCTATGTATTTGATGCTCTCACTGAAAAGTTTGAAAAAACCTCGTGAAACCCTATGAAAAGTTTCTGGCTGCAGCCTATTTATTGCATCCATGACCGTACTAAGCTCCTACCATGCAGCTGTAGCGAAGTGTTGAACGATTACTGCAATGTGATTTTACACTGTCGAGGTTGAATTTTCTTTCCACCGCAACCGTTACTAATATTGAGACTGAAGTATTGGAAGTGTTTGAAAAGGTGTGGCGAGATTGTATTCTGGCACGTCTGGGTCATGGATATATAATGTATGTAAATGAATGAAAACCAATGTTCGCTCCAAGCGCAATGAAGATATGTGTACTTATGTATAGTGTGAAAATGGGTTATTCTATTACTATGTCCATGTGCTTCATACATGAACATCTGGCTCAGATATAAAGGGTTAAGCCACTGCTCGCTTTGCTAAAAATAAACAAAAAAAATTGAGTGATTGATCCATCGATAGATTGACTGCCTGACGGACTTATTGACTGAGTGGTTGAAGTATGTGAGTGCTCAGCCTCTGACTTTAGTAATAAAATGTATCTACTCAAAGCTTTCACGATTCTCAATACAAGTTGCTTGTCGGAGCTTTCTCGAATGATGGCGGCTAAAACACTAAAAAATCCATATCGCTGACAGACAATGAGGTTCATACTTTTCTAGAAGGGGAAGAAAACCAATACACTAAAAAAACACCGAAAGTTACGTATTCAGTGGCTTTAGTGTTAGTGTTTCTTTCGGCTGAGAATGGAAATCGACAACTGGAAGATTTGCCACTAGCCCATTTTGGTCGTTTACCTGAAAGACTTCTTCTGTCGGTAAGAACTACGTCCATGAAAAAGAATTTGGTAAATTAAAAAATTATGACCATTGTTTTTGTAATCATGATTCAACACATTTTTCCATCTTAAGAGTTAGTGCCACTGCACTTTACGATTGTTATTTGGGAATTGTCAACTCATTCATTTTCATTCATTAATGAAGTCCGCTTTTCTTGTCAGTAAAAGGCTATTGCCTTTATATGATAAAAAAAATAATACATGGTTCCTTGTAGAAACGAAATTTCTCTTCTCGTGTTCAACTCGACATCTCACTCGTTCGTTGCGCTCACTCGTGAGCTATCGAGTTAAACACTCTAAGAGAAATTCCATATCTACGCGCGCCCATGTATTATTCTCTATGTAATAAATGTTTCAGAGTGAATTTATCAGTGCCACTTGATTTGCTCCAATAAATTGGTAGCTTTCCCTGCTTAAGTTTTAGAATGAAAAGATGAATCTTGAGATATATTTTGCAGAAATGCGTTCAACAACAATCTGCTAAGACTGATCAATAACTGCCTAACACTGAGCATCTAAGTTATCCTGACTTTGGATAAAAACAAAGCCTTAGCTCTTCCTCTGGCGATAAAATATCTTCTATCCCACGATTTGACCGAAAAAAGAGGTTTGTCTCTTGTCATAACTGCATATTGTATATTTTTCCTTATCAATTTGATTCTGATCTTAGCGAGCTATCTTAAACGCAGGTAAAAATGATCCGCTAGAAAGAGTCAGCCCTGTTCCTTAACTGACGCGAGTTCATAAAATTAAATACTCTGACCTCAATAATTGATCAATATATGGATCTATTGATTGATTGATTTGTCGATGATGAGATTGCATGGCTCTCTTACTGTCCTTGCAGTTCAGTGCATTTAATTTGGGTATGCTATGATACATTCACAAGTTATGTGCCATCTTGTTATCAAAGCTAATAATCAAATGAGGAGATAACTCTCTAGAATCGAAAACGAGATCCTCAAATAACTAATGGCGTCTACTTTATGGCGGATCAGTGAATACAAGCTGTTTAAGTAATTTAGTTGTAACTCATTCGTTGTTTTAATTGTGCGAAATAATTGAATCGGTTTAACAACAATCAGTGGCCATCTTTCTAACGTCCCCAGATGAAATTATATTTACTTTTTCGGTAGAGTAATTTAAGAAAAGCAAAATCAATCTTCAGTTAAAACAGGAGAAGTATAAGGTTTTTGAATATAGCATGATACTTTGCATTTCCATGTTTAAAATATAAAAATTCTCCTTAAATAGTACACTCAGCGATGGAATATTTTGGGAAGAATACTTCTCAGATGTAAAACGCGTAATCTTTCGTCTTATTTCGCGGTAGCGATGAAAAGGACCGCCTGCTATATTTCTGTGTTTTCTGTGTTTCACCGTTCCCCAAAGTGTAAATCCTCTCTCATTAGGAGATATAAATTATGCACTAGGAAAGGAAGGAAATGGATCATTCGTAAGCCAGTAACGTATTTTGCAACGACTACTTTCGATAGTTGGAAATATTTAATAATAAGTGGCCTGCTATAGTGGCTCTTAAGGCAACATGAAACTACGCCCCATTTCATTATTTATTTTGCCTTGCCATCATACTTTTTATGAAAAGGTTTGATCCTTCATTTTCTTGAAGTTTTCAAATTGTCATTATCATTATTATTATTTCATTTTCTATTTTTTATTCTTTAAATTTTTTTGGCAGCCTTTGTGAATAACATTGCAAACGAGACTCGAAGAATTAAAATGAGGAGCAAACAACAAGGAATAGGTATGTAACATCTGGATGGTCGGTATAAAATTTTCAGTGTAGAGACTTACTTACTCAGATCTAACGCTTACTTTTTTTAATAAAGGACTGTAAGCGGGGCTTAAATGCGGCTCTTAATTTAGTAATCAGAATGAGCTCTAAAAAAATCGACGGCAAGGAATAAATCTCAAAACGTCTATTTTCAACTACTCGTTTCAGTAGTGTTCTTAGCTGCGAGGATCTCTTAATTTCATCTCTTCACCGCAGTGCAAATATATGAATTTAATATATCTAAAATCATCATTCATCACTCGGATGGTTTATTTGGACCCAGTTCCCAGTTGGCTAGTTAGCTCAATTAGTAGAGCGCTGCACCGGTATCGCAGAGGTCATGGGTTTAAATCCCGTAAGGACTTTAATTTCTTTCGGGTCCTATTTTCAACTACTCGTTTCAGTAGTGTTCTCTGCCGCGAGGATCTCTTAATTTCATCTCTTACCTCATCGTAAATATATGAATTTCATATATCTAAAATCATCATACGTCTCAAAATGTTTCACCATCTGCTTCATGCAGTAAAAAGAACAGTCAGTTCACTTTTAATGCTAATGGTAGCACATAATACTATTTGTTTATTTTTTTCTGAGTTCTGTACAATTCAATTTCAAAACTCGATCGGCTTGTTCAATCTTTTCATTGAAAATATTTCCTTGTTATGAGTACATTCAGTATAAAGTTCGCTGGTCCCTTAGGAATAACAAGTCAGTGTCTGGTCAATGGTATGATCGACAGCCACATTTAGTTTTTTTTTTTCAAAAAATGGCCTCCTAAAAGATCAGTTAGTGCAGAGTTTTTGGCTGGTTTATCGCCCTTAAGAGAGAATTTTTCTGGAGACCGCGTGAAATCAAAAAATGCCTAGAAAAATGCCTAGAAAAAGCCCTACCTTCATACTTCGCTCAAAGATACCTTAGGGTAAGTCTATAAACGTGGTATAATAGCTCTTATCGGAGTTGAGCACGCCACCCAAACAATCCAGCGGTATTCTTGTGAGTAAACATCAAAGCGAGGCTATCGGGTCACCGTCGATCAGATTTGTGTGAGAAAGTGAGGAAAACATATGGAGTGTTCCACAAATCTTCCACAAGCGGCCTTTTTTTCCGCTGAGGAGAAAGTGCAGTTGATAAGTGGTAATTGCCCACGGCATATTACTAAAGAAAGACTCAAAGAATGGTTGTCATTCCGCAAAGGGACGGCTAAAGATGGTCACGGTAATACGATGGTCACGGTCACGGCACGGTCTGAAGCAACGAAGGCTGAGTTATCTCAAAGGTGCACAGATTGCAATATTTTTTGTCCCTTATAATTATTGCCATTACTTGAAGGGAATATCGAAGCATAAGTTCTATATCGATTTGTTTTACCTGCCGCAGGGTCATCAGTTATATAAAAAATGGTTGGGAGAATAATTTTACGGAGAAGTGGCAACACTTGGCGGCAAGTAGACCACTGGAGCAAACGGCGACCGTCAATTGTGATTTCCCTGGATCTGCACAATGGGTTTCGCTGGTTGACGCGAAGGACGATGTCCCTTCATTTAATATTTAGAATATCGTGTCTTACTTTATTGAAAGAAAAGCTAAAGACAATGAATCCAACAAAGATTTCAAGAATATCAGCAGCAAAGCTTTCGGTTTGTTTCGAAATGGTCATATCCAAAAACTGGAAATCGCACGGGACGACGACGACGACAAGGTACACTTCCGATGTGATTGCTTACCTGAAATGAAGAAAAACTTGAAGTATAACATAAAACTGTCACTGTGTAATAACGGTGAACAGGAAGGTAAAATCACGTTTGCTAGCTGTGCTTGCCCAGCTGGTAAAGGTCCATGTGGCTCTTGTAAACACATAGCCGCTCTTTGTTATGCTCTTGAAGAATTTGTGAGACTTAAGTGCACACGGGAATTTGAAACATGTACCTCAAGACTGCAAACTTGGAACCAGCCGAGAAAGAGGAAGCTTGACTCTCAGTCCGTTTATGAAATTGATTTCTCTAAAAAAATTTATAGAAGAGAAGAAAGGAACAATGCTAAGCCTTTGAATGATCCAAGACGTCCATCTGAAAGGAACAATGATCCGAAAAATGTCAACAGAGAACTGCTTGATAAAATAAAAAGAGTGAAACCAAATTGTGGTTTCTTTTGTCTACTGTCAGATGAGAAACTTGACCAAAATAAACAGACATAAGAGTTTTTGTTTACCGGAGTGTTCTCTCGACGCAGTTTCACGAGCCATTGTGCCAGCAAATTCTTGTTTGACAGCGGCAGCGAATGCCATGATAAGTCCTTGCATTCCGCTTTGGAACTTCGGTTTTGACACCCAAAAGCTATGCAATGTTTCACCATGGATAAAGAAGCTAAAAACTCGAGAAAATATTATGTAAATACCAAGCTACTACTAATTGCCCTCTCCGCTTCCTTGTACTTTAGAGCGAGCTTGACCCGATAGCCTCGTTTTGGCGTAAGCTCATCCGGAGACCGCTGATTTCGCGTGCTCAACTCCGATAAGAGCTATTTTTTTGTTCAGAGATGTTTTTATTTTCTAGAAAATCACCAAACACTGTATCGAGCCCCAACTGCCATAACAGTGGCCGAAATGAAGCCGACGAGTAGGGCAACAAAAACGTTATTCTTCAAAACCGCAAAAGAAAGCAAGTCTTTCCGAATATTATCTATTTGTATACGAGGTATTAAAAAATGATTTCAATCTAATAACGGGATTATTGACATAACTATGAATTATTGGCGAATATTTGAAAATCGCCAAAATTTGATTGATTAAACATTTCATTTTGGAGCAGTTTTTCAATAAAAATTTTTCCGACTCGGTATAACTCGGAATCACTTGAGATGAGCATTTCTGAAAATTGGAAACGATGTTCTTTTCAAGGATATAACAATTAATTTGGGGCTCTTAATTACTGCGAAGAAATAGCCCGATCTATTTCGTGCAAATCGCAACGCCGCCGTGTAAACAACCGCAGATAATCCAATTATTCTTTTATTATCGTAGCCATAATTTCTGCAAATCTTACCGCTTTGAGCTGTGCTTTATCAGAAACTCAATATGTTACCCTTACCTTCTGAAACCAGTGATTAAGGAGTGATGTTTTCATTATTTTTGTTTCAAATCGCCATGTTCACTTGAAAAGTGTTTACAACGTCCGGCTTGACCATTTACAATACTCGAAGCTGTTCATAAATCATCGCAGACCATCGCAACTCTTGACTTATTTCTGCTTCCATACAACTCCAGTATATACAAAAGTCTTTTTTGCACGATAAACCAAGATGCTTTGATTGCTTACAGTTTCAGTTAAGAAACGTTTGGCTCCCCAAATGGCACAACGATGTTCAACAACGAGGTCGTGTGTCATCACTCATGTTTGTCACGCAATCACGCCTAAACGTGCACAGGACATCCAGACAGGCATTCGTCTGCAGACATCGATGTACCGAGTGCAGGGCCAACTAATATTTATTTCTTAGTCAGTGTTATGTTTTAAACAAAAACCTGCGCAAATTCACTTAAAAAACGCTGTAGATCTCTTTTGAGTGTTTTGAATCAGTGCCATTCTGAAAAACTACTCTTTGACGTTTTCGTAAATTTAGTCACCCCCTGGTACTGACTATACATGCGTTGTTATCGACTCTATTTCCACGACTTCGCGCTTGCAAAGATTATATTTATCAATAAGCACTTTAAGCATGAAGTTTAACGGCAAACGGCAAACGCAAGCTTGCCTTTCACTTTGTTACCTATTTATGGAATTCTTAAGAAAAATCCTGCACAAAAAATAAAATAAAATAACACATTCACGACAAACACAAACCTACTTAATTCCGTGTACACACGCCTAAAGACAGACGACAGAAATTGAATTTTTGACGTTCGCGGGAAAAACAAACGTCATGCGTAACCTCTCAAATGACGAACTTCCCAGTTAACTAAAACAACTGGAAGTTAATTGTCTAGTGCTCATCACCTACGTGAGGCTCAAGTTGACCTTGTTTTGATACAAACCCTGTTACTTTTGATATGCAAATCCTTTAATTGTTATGCTAACCAGTTTTTGATCTCTATCGTGTCAAGGTCAACACAAACCTCGCTTTCATACAGAGTCGTGGTTAAATATCACAGAACTGTAAAATGGTCTATTGACAGAGACAAAAACAGTTTTTTAATCCTACCCTCCCTTTCGCTTTTCAAATCACCTGCCCGTCCCCTCGCACCAACAACGCAACAACGCAACAACGTCCCCTAAATCTATCACTCTTCCCTAAGAGCGGTTTTGCGGTGTAGTGAGTGGCCCTGAGCCCCTGACCAAAATAAATATCTCGGTCCCAGGCCGCATGATGAGATAAGGAAAGAGGTGTATTAGTTTTTGGCGACAAGAAGTTAACAAAAAAAAGAAAACACACTGATAAAAAATAATTTGATTAAACTAGCTCACGCTACAAAATGAAATGGCTGGTTAAATGTGTGCTTCAGTGGTAGTACTAATTTAAATGTGCCAATTTTTTTTTTTTTACTAGTAACTTCTTGTCCTGTTTGTCATAGCGTCCTATTGTAAATTAACAACATTACAAAGACTTACCAGACCCAACAGGGAGGAATATTCCCGTGCGTCGAAGGATTGCCTTCGAAAGCGCTTTGTTTATACCACGGTCACCCTTTCGTGATTTCCCTTCCTTGACATGCCTCGATAATTCGGATGGAACACGGCACCGTTGCGAGCCTCTTCGCCATCCAATGCCCAAAGAGGAGCGATGGGCTGGGCAGATAGTCATGTCCGAAATATTGGAAGGCAACGTGAATATCGATGCCCGTGCTAAAATGAGATCGACTTCCGATTCAGCATCACTCACGCCCACAGCCTGTTTGTGTGCTTAGATATCTTTCTCACATAAGCGCAGAGGAACTATAAGAGAAGCTTTTCCTGCAACTCGACTTCGCTTATCTTGGGAGCAGCATCCCCCAACTAATCTTTGAAAGGAGCAATTGATTTCCATTTGGTACGCTCACCTCTTAAAAAAATCGGCGGCCAAACGAAAACACCATTTTAGTTTGCTTTGGAAAATTTATGGCGCGACGCTCATTATATGGTTAGAAACTGTGCCTAATCTAATTTATTTTTTTAGCGCTGAGTATTTTAGAAAGCTACTCCCAATTTAATTTTTCCACTCCCGCACCTGTCTACCCTGCAAGCCGTCACAATTTACAAAATAGGATAACACATTTTTTTACGTCGATAAAAATTATTGCAGTGAAATTTCCTCTATGCTGTAGTAACATATACCTAATTCATTTAGCAGTCTAGGGTGACGCATGAGTGGTATCGCGCTTAAAAAATGCAGACAACGGTAATTTTAAATTCTGGATTTAAAACTTTTTCCCGGAAATAAAAAATAGGGGATAAGAAGGAAAGAAAATAAGTATATTGGTAACCGAGCCTCCTTTCGAGTGACATGTTATTGCGTGACACCATCGCAAAAAACGAACGTCAATGATTCATTTCATCTGTCAGGATGCTCTGGCTCGTTCTATGAAAAACAAACTTCCATTCTTATTGTGAAAGGAAGACTTGTAAAATGTGAGTGTTCCAAGCTGAAATATGGTTATAACTGTCCAGCAATGCGACGTTTCCGGCAGGAACCTTCGTGAGATGTTTTCATTGTGATTTGGTATACACCGCCTGTAGTGCTGTACAATCGAAGCTGTTGTCAAGTCTCTTTATAACAAGATTGAGGCAAGGAACCAATCTTAGAAAGGTGTTTTTCGCCAGGTGAGCTTAAGAAATTCAGTTTACAATCTAGTATGGGTCAAAGCGATAAGATTTTGTTGGAATTATGGCTTCGATAATAAAATCCTAATTGGATTATCTGCGGTTGTTTACATGGCGGCATTGCGATTTGCACGAAATAGACCGGGATACTTCTTCGCTTTAATTAAGAGCCCCAAATTAATTTTTATATCCATGGAAAGAACATTCTTTCCACTTTGTAAAAATGCTCATCTCAAGTGATTCCGAGTTATACCAGGTAGGAAAAATTTTTATTGAAAAACTGCTCCAAAATGTAATTTTTAATCAATCAAATTTTGGCTATTTTCAAATATTCGCCAATAATTCATAGTTATATCAACAAGCCCGTTATTAGATTCAAATCATTTTTTAATACCTCGTATATAAATAGGTAAAATTCAGAAAGACTTGCTTTCTTTTGCGCTTTTGAGGAATAAAGGTTTTGTTGCCCTACACGTCGACTTCATTTCGGCCATTTTATGGCGGTTGGGGCTCGATACAGTGTTTGGTGATTTTCTAGAAAATAAAAACAGCTCTGAACAAAAAAATTATACCACGTTTATAGACTTACCCAAAGGTATCTCTGAGCGAAATATGAAGATAGTGATTTTTCCGATCATGTGCCACCTCCCACGCGGTGATAAAAAAAATTCGCTCTTAAAGTCTAGATTAAGTCTTTACTTGTCTAAAAATCAATGCATTTTCGTGGAAATCAATATTTACGGAAATAGAATCCCCAGTCTTACCCTATGAAATCAAACAAATCGTATGACACAAAATAGCAAAAATAAAATCGAGTATAATAATGTGTTTATGGCAGTTTGAACAAATTTCATGAGTTCATTTACTTTTAACTGAAAATGAGCACAACCTACATAGATTTGAGCAGGTTTCAGAACAGAATTCAAGGAGCTGAGAGATATATCATCCATACTTTTTTGTGTGCGCTGTCTTCAGTCATGATTTCGAAAAGCAAAGACAAATTCTTTTTTAACCTGATCACACGACAACACCCGGTATAATTCCTTTTCCGAAAATGGGAACATATTAGCGCTAGAAAGACCGGTAACAAATCAATCTGATTGGTTGATTGCAGTTTTGGAGTCCTTCCCAACGGATCTTAAGTCTTAAGACTCCCCCCTATTGATCGGTTGGTCGGTCATTAGCGGGAAGGAAAAAGGGGGGGAAGGGGGGGGGGAATGGTTCGAAGGAGTTGTGTCTCTGTAACACTTACCTGATTCCCCAAGAAGGCTCTGTAATACTCGAAACAAGACAAAGAACAAGCTTCGAGTAGATCTGGGAGTAAAAACTGGCAAAACTGCTCACGCTGAGTATGACTGGTTTGCGATTGGCAACGAAATGGTTAAATACCAGCTGTACATTGGCAATAAGACTAGTTCGTAAAACATTTTTTTAATTTTCATTGTTTAGATTAGATTTATCTATTATTTTCCTCGTCCGTTAAGAATCCCCTCTCCCTCCCTCCCTTCCCTTCCATATTAACATTGAAATAATGGTTTGTTCCTCTAACCGTCTGACTATTCTACTCACGCGAGGTTGAGTCCTAGCTTCTTTGAAAATGTTAGTTTGCTTTGAAGTCTGCAGTTCAATGACAATGCAGTTACTGAACTCAGCTCTAGAAAGATACCATAGTTTGTTTAACCATTCGACTTGCTCACTTTTAATAAAATCAGGATATTTTACCCACCTCGTCGAATAATAGTTAATCCGTTATCGTCATGTGCAATTGAAAGTTCGTGACTTTTATGCTAAGAGAAAACTATTTCGTCGAAGCAGCATGTAGCTACAGTTTAAATTGAGTTTTGTTCTGATTGTTTTTAGTTTGCTTTGTTTTTTTGTTTTGTTTTGTCTGTTTGTACGTTTGTTTGTTTTGTCACAAACATCAAGCTTGACGCTTCGTAGGCGTTAGCATGATCCCAATGGTGATTCTTTTCGTGTTTTCTTTTTCTTTTCTTTTTTTTTTTGAAACAGATGAGACTGCGACCTTTGATTCCTTCAGTCCTCGCAGGAATCAAGTTTTTGGTACCTGGGATAGATATCCTCATGATTGTGATGAAAAGAGAGGCGGAGGCTGGTTGTATAGTGATAGTAACTGTGCTGTCTGGTCAAATCTCAACGGGCTTTACTTTGATAATAAAACCTCGCGCGCATCTACTGGAGTAAGTTGAGTACCGTACCAGAGGAAAGCATTTCCAGATCAGCAGAAATGAAAATAAGACCAGTCGACTTCTTTTCTTCTTTTTCTCGGTATACTGACTGAAAAGCCATTTTTCTGTTTTGTTATAGTAGACCATTCATAGGTCAAAAGATACCTTTCATTGGTCTAATTCAACTACCTTACATTTATTAATAAAGAAAGTATGTTTTCAACACAATGCTCGTGATTAGTTTTTTCAGGTTTACCTAAGAAAGTAAAAATATAACAAGATTGAGTATTAGAAAATGTTCATACTGGCATAAAGTAGAAAAAATATTTACCTCAGTGTTGATGAAAGTGGTGGATATGTAATTACACTTCGGTGAGTAATTGCTAACTATTGATGTTTTGACTTTAACACGCAAGGCTCCCTTACAAGTGTCATACATTGCCATATTTACTAGAGCGTGCGCTGTCCGATCTCCTCCATAAAAGTGCTAAGCCTTAGGTATAGGCCACACCTATGATTTTCCATTAGAAAACGCATACCTTTTAGGGCACGCCCACCTATTTTTAACACTAAAACAACCAAAACTTCTGTTAGAAATGGAGATTTTGGTCCAAAAGAGGAGCCTAAAGAAAAAGTTCTCTCTTTTGGGACGACAATAAACGGAGGCTTTTGAAGAAAAAGATTGCTTTTACGTATTTGTATAGACAATAGACATTAAAAGCGAAAAAAAAAAAAAAACCCAAACACCTAAAATGAGAGGACAACGAATTCATGTGGACAGTTAAACAAAATATTGAAACGCCTGTGTGTAGGACGAACTTTCTTACCCTTACGTATATACGAAAGTAAATACTAATTCAGACGTTACTCTCGGTAGGTCGGGCCCTGAGAGCAGTTATACTCTTAGGCATCTCTAGAATAAGCGCTTCATCAAAGAATGATGCAGATTCAAGCAAATTCATTTTCCGGGATATCAACGTTTTTAAAGATGCAACTGACCATAGTTCTCTTCTTTCAGTTGATTTCAGACACGGATTACAAAGGGAGTAAACTTCATGGCTCTTAAGCATAAAGCACGCCCTGAGACCCTGAAAAATACTTCCCCAAAATCAAAGGTCCAACCGAAAGAAAAGCCAATGGAGACGGCTGGGTTTGATCGATCGGTGTCCAAATTACACCTTTACATGTTTGTCAGATCACCCATAAAATGATCGAGTTATTACGGACTCCAGCACATGATACTTTTACACCATAAAATGATACGTTAACCAATCAGTAACAGTGATTGAATTTTGTCTTACACCCAAACTATGGCCGGATAGTTTGGTTGTAAGACAAAATTCAGTCACTGTGACTGATTGGTTAACGTAAAGGTTGCCATGGTAAACCCAGCAGAGCTTCTCCTATTGTTGAGGATTTCCAATCCTACACTGATTTCTTATTTTGATTTTTGGCGATGAAGCTTTTTTAAATATTCGGAAACGGCAAAGTTATCATTAATCTCTTCATAATTTTGATGGATAAAAAAAAAGAAACAAAAAAAGAAAAAAAAATTTGCGTACTCAGTTACCTTTAGTCAGCGCAAACCCCTTGAAATTGTCTTTATTATCACTTTATTATCAACATTATAACTAATTTTCCGTACATTGTTCGTTGGCATGAGGGGACGCAAGCGGCCTCAACTGTAAGTACCATGTTTTTGGAAATGCTAGGATATTATCCTAGCATTCCGAACATTCCGAGCTGCGCGAGAGTGTCAAAATCCGTGCGTATGTCAGAAATGTCACTAGACCTAAAGTACGCCAGATGAGGGCGAATAAATATGAGAAGATAAATAAATTAATGCTTGATATCAAAATGTCAGCAGCTAATACTTTTGTTTCACACGCAATCAATAGTGCCTTTATTCCTCGGCCGGTTCCTTTGCCTTACATTGTAGATTATAAAGAGAACTATGTCCACACAATTTATTCGCCCTCATCTGGCGTACCTTAGTTCTAGTGACATTTCTGTGACATACGCACGGATTTTGACACTCTCGCGCAGCTCGGAATGTTAGGAGTGCTAGGATAATATCCTAGCATTTCTAAAACAACATGTCCTCCTCACCTAAATTATCTGATATCAATAATTGCTAATATGAACTAAATTATCAGATATATATAATCTAAATGAAGTGTGTAGCACTGGTACCTAGGAAGGTATGTCCGATAGAGGACTGGGTTTCATTCCTGTAAAACATGGCGGAATCCACGGAATCAAGTGAGTAATGACCCTTTTTGACGTTTTTCAGCAAAAGCGTTCCTTTTCCTCTTGAGTTGTACTATTTATTTTTAAAATGAAATTCATCTAGATCGTGGCAAAAAACGAAAACAGCGACCTATGCTTTTAGAGGCGCTGGAAACAGCTCGAAAATTACTGAGAAGAGATGACCACGGGCAACCCTCTCCTTCTGCATCAACTGGCACGGTTATGAGAACTCGAGCCCCGGCAGTGTACCATTTTTGGAAAGATTCACGTACAGAACGACGCAAGACTCACTGCCAATATCGCCCAAGAAGCAGCGCAGCAGCCAGCAACAACGTACTTCAGCTGACAGACGTCGGACTCGCGAATGATACCGACGTTCTAGGTATTAACACTAGTAAATTAGCTTGAGCGACGTAGAACATGTATATCTTTAAGCTTAATTATTAAGATCGGGTGAAGATGTAAGCTTCTTGGACACGTGTATTCCTTTAGATCCTTTTTAATGTTTACATATTAAGGATTTACTCGGACTTTATATGGGATTGAGTCTCTATTCTTTATTAACTCGATAATTAAGTTCTACTGCGAGGGAGTTTTAATAAACCTTCTTCTTCTTCTTTTTCTTTTTCATCTATTTCTTCTTCTTCTTCTTCTTCTTCTATAATAATGTATAATAATAACAATAATAATTATTATTATTATTATAGTAATGATGATGATGATGATGATGATAATAATATTAATGACTCTAATAATTGAGATTTATATAGCGCAAGTTCCATATACCCTCACAAATAGAAGAGAGCTGAGAAGGCTATAATTTTGTTCCTGCCAAAGCCAGTAAATTCTTTGATAATAATTTTAGTGTAAGTGTATTCTTTAATAAAACTGTTTCATCATGTAAAGCAAATAAACTACCGAATTTTGTTAAGTTTATCATATTGGAGGTGTAAAGATATACACATGGGTATAGAAAACAAGTTTGTTCTGGTCATTA